>NC_053154.1:289131587-289431825 GCF_016835505.1 Polypterus senegalus
CATTGGCTCGCATAACGAGCCATGCGCTAGGCTGTGGTTATTCGTGACGCGTTTCCCAATCCGCCTCGACTCGGGGATTCACCCAAGCTGATGCTGCCAGCCCGTCAGCTCACTCAGTGTTCCTTGTTCTCCCGTAGCGTGAGGATCTACACGTTTGTGCGCTTGTGATTTCATTGTTTCGCTGTAGCAGTTCGCGTATAAGCATATCCAAAAATATTGCGGACATGCAGATGGAGAATAGGAGATAAGGAGAGAGAGATAGGGGCGCGCGAGTGAGTGAGCAAGGGAGATAAGGAGAGGGAGACTCGCATGAGAGAAAATAACCATCAGCTCAATTATGATCACATGACGCTCAGCAGACAAAGTGTATCCACACTTATTTATCAGTGTTATTTGTTAGGAAAATTGATTTTTATGTTGATATTTTTGGGGGTGCGGAACGGATTATCTGGATTTCCATTATTTTCAATGGGGAAGTTTTGTTCTAGATACAAGAAATTCGCTATACAAGCTCAGTTGCTGGAATGAATTAAACCCGTATCTAGAGGTTCCACTGTATTTGATTTTTGGACTTTAGGCTTCACACATTCTATAGTTTATGACTACATTTTGTAACATTTATTACTAAAATATGAAAAAGTTTCTGTTTGAACAATATGTTTACACAGATTACTGTAGAAACGGAACACACATGAAATGCATGTGTTCCAAATAACAATCTATTACTTCCACTCTAAAACTCCAGCACTTCACTCCCAGATAATCAAACAAGGCATGAGCTGGGAGAAGTTTGTGAACGTTCTGCGATGGTGGAGGGGATAGAATAGCAGGCTGTTTGCTGCTTGTCTTAATCGGCACATTTACAGGACAAAAGATGCTAATGGAGAGGTACGAACAGATTTAAGGTGGGCCGGATTTACACGTTTTCTCGTAGGCTCTGGTAATTCTACTGTTAACTGTTGTGCTTTTGGCTTCTTTTGTGGTTCCCCTTTCCTTAGCTCAATAATCTTTTCAAATATATAATTAAAGTAGTTATAGTTCAGTATATTTTGATATTTGAGTTGCTTTTAAATTCAGCTAATGTTTTTGTTTTTACTTAGTGAATTGCCCTTTTTCATTTTGTTCACTGTTTCAAACTATTATTTTTTAATTACTATACCAAGTTGAATATTTGTATTTTACTTTTTCTTTTGTTTGTTGTAGTCTCTTTGGTTATATAGAATTGTTGAATATTATTTTGTATCATGGATTCTGTATTGTTTTTTCTTAACTTGACTAATTTTATGTTAGGTAGACTGCATAGAGGGGGCTGGGTGGTCTCATGGCTTCAGAACCTCTGCAGATTTTATTTTTTTTCCCAAGCTGTCTGGAGGTTGTTTTTTTTTTGTTGTTGTTATTTTTTTCTGTCCTTCCTGGCCATCAGGCCTTACTTTTATTCTATGTTAATTAGTATTGCCTAATTTTATTTACTTATATATTTTGTCTTTTTTTCTCTTTCTTCATCCCGTAAAGCACTTTGAGCTATATCACCTGTCTGAAAATGTGCTATATAAATAAATGTTGTTGTAATTAAATTGATTAAGCAAAATTTATTGTGACTTTATTTGACCGGGAACTATATTTGGTTTAGTTTTGACCTTTCTTATGTTATGAACACCTTGTGAGGAGGAGGTGTCCATGTTTTACTGGGAATGAGAAAAAAAAGTACAAGTAAATGGAAAGTACAAAAGAAGCCTACAAAAATTACAGTTTTTGAGACAAGCTGAGATCAGAACACCACAAGGAAACAAAAAGCAGATCATCAGAGTTTAAATGCTAAACTAAAGTCACAGTTAGAAACAAAGCTCTTTTGGGAAAATCCAGTCTTGGTCAACCAGACAGTACAAGGCTTGACCTTTAGTAATAAAATTATATTAATACAATAACAAATGTGACTGTGAGATTCCTTGACCTCTAAAACCCTAAATCAAAGTCTCAAATATTTTCAAACAGAAAAGGTAAAAATCAAAGCTAAAAGTCAATCATAACAACTTACAACTAGACAATCTTAGTCAACTCTAGGAAGGACACACTATCAATATCTCATGTCTTCTTCTTCTTCTTCTTTCGGCTGCTTCTGTTAGTGGTTGCCACAGTGGATCATTTTCTATTATATCTTTCTGCCCTCTGCATATTGTTCTGTTATACCCATTACCTGCATGTCCTCTCTCACCACATCCATAAACCTTCTCTTAAGCCTTCCTCTTTTTCTCTTGCCTGGGAGCTCTATCCTTAGCATATACTCAGCATCTCTCCTCTGCACATGTCCAAACCAATGCAATCTTGCCTCTCTGAGTTCATCTCCCAACTGTCCAACTTGAGCTGACCCTCTAATGTACTCATTTCTAATCCTATCCATCCTTGTCACACCCAATGCAAATCTTAGCATCTTTAACTCTGTTACCTTCAGCTTTGTCTCCTGCTTTCTGGTCAGTGCCACCGTTTCCAACCCATATAACATAGCTTGTCTCACTACTGTCCTGTAGACCTTCCCTTTCACTCTTGTTGATATCTGTCTGTGACAAATCACTAATGACACTCTTCTCCACCCATTCCACCCTGCCTGCATTCTCTTTTTCACCTCTCTTCCACAATCCTCATTACTCTGTACTGTTGATCCCAAGTATTTAAACTCATCCACTTTCGCCAGCTCTACTCCTTGCATTCTCACCATTCCACTGACCTCCCTCTCATTTACACACATGTATTCTGTCTTGTTCCTACTGACCTTCATTCCTCTCCTCTCTAGAGCAAATCTCCACCTCTCCAGGGTCTCCTCAACCTGCTCCCTACTATCGCTACAGATCACAATGTCATCAGCAAACATCGTAGTCCACGGGGACTCCTGTCTGTCAACATTGCAAATAAGAAAGGGCTCAGAGCCGATCCCTGATATAATCCCACCTCCACCTTGAATGCATCCGTCAATCCTACCGCAGACCACACCATGGTCACACTTCCCTCATACATATCCTGTACAACTCTAACATACTTCTCTGCCACTCCCGACTTTCTTATACAATACTACAACTCGTCTCGAGGTACCCTGTCATATGCTTACTCCATTTCCACAAAGACACAATGCAATCCCTTCTGGCCTTCTCTATACTTCTCCATCAACACTCTAAGATGAAACATAGCATCTGTGGTGCTCTTTCTTGGCATGAAACCATACTGCTGTTCACTAATCATCACCTCCCTTCTTAACCTTGCTTCCACTGCTTTTTCCAAGATTCCATTAAACAATCTGGTTAAAAACTCCACTGCCATCTCTCCTAAACACCTCCACGCTTCCACAGGTATGTCATCTGGACCAACGACTTTTCCATTCTTCATCCTCTTCATAGCTGTCCTTACTTCCTCCTTGCTAATCCGTTGTACTTCCTGATTCACTATCTCCACATCATCCAACCTCTTCTCTTTCTCGTTCTCTTCATTCATCAGCCTCTCAAAGCACTCTTTCCATCTGCTCAACACACTCTCCTCGCTTGTGAATATGTTTCCATCTTTATCTTTAATACCCTAACCTGCTGCACATCTTTCCCAGCTCGGTCCCTCTGCCAATTGGTACAGGTCCTTTTCTCCCTCCTTAGTGTCCCATACAACTCATCATATGCTTTTTGTTTAGCCTTTGCCACCTGTCTCTTCACCTTGCACCTTATCTCCTTATACTCTTGTCTACTTTCTGCATCTGTCTGACTTCTTCTTTGCCATCCTCTTCCTCTGTATATTCTCCTGTACATCCTCATTCCACCACCAGGTTTCCTTTTCCTCGTTCCTCTGTCCAGATGTCATGCCAAGCACCCTTCCTGTTGTCACTCTTACTACATTTGCTGTAGTTTCCCAACTGTCTGGTAATTCTTCACTACCACCCAGTGCCTGTCTCACATTCTCCCTAAACGCAACCTTGCAGTCTTCCTTTTTCAACTTCCACCATTTGATCCTTGGCTCTGCCCTCACTCTCTTCCTCGTCTTGATCTCCAACATCATCCTACAGAACACCATTCTGTGCTGCTTAACTACACCTTCATCTGCCACCACTTTGCAGTCTTCAATCCACTTCAGCATAGTATGTAATCTACCTGTGTGCATCTTCCTCCACTCTTGTACATAACCCTAAAATACGTATTCACCACAGCCATGTCCATCATTTTGGCAAAATCCGCTCCAATTACCACTTTTTATCCCTTGGGAACACTGTTCATCACTTCATTCAACTCACTCCAAAAGTCTTCTTTCTCATCCATTGCACATGCAACCTGCAGGGCATATGCACTAACAACATTCATCATCACACCTCCAATTTCCAGCTTCATTATCATTACTCTGTCTGACACTCTTTTCACCTCCAAAACACTCTTAACATACTGTTCCCTCCATTTCTCCTCCTATCCACACCATGATAGAACTATTTGAATCTACCTCCGATCCACCTCGGCTTACTCCCCTTCCATTTAGCCTCTTGCATGCACATACCTGTATATCAACCTTCCTTCTCTCCATCATATCTGCTAATTCTCTCCCCTTACCAGTCATACTGCCAACATTTAAAGTTCCTACCCTCAGTTCAACTCTCTTTACATTACGTCTCTCCTCCTACCTCTGGACACGTCTCCCCCCTCCTTCTCCTTCTTCTTCTTCGGCCAACAGTAGCCCAATTTCTGCCAGCACCCTGGTGGTTAACAGTACTGGTGGCGGTCGTTGTTAACCCGGGGCTCAACCGATCCGGTATGAAATTTTGTATTGTTGTCTGCATATTGATTTGGCAAAATTTTACACCGGATGCCCTTCCTGACATAACCCTCCCCATTTATCTGGGCTTGGGACTGGCACGAAGAAACACACTGGTTTGTGCATCTCCTGTGGCTGGGTTACTATCAATATCTCATGTAATGAGTGAAATTTGATTATTCATAAAATTCATTTTTCATAAATATGTGTAAAACATGCTGTAATTTACCTCAGGTTTAAATATTTCTTCCAGTATGTCACAATTTACCATAGTAGCCTCAGAGGACAAAATTCTTTGAACTTCCATTGCATAATTACTTCATTTCCATTAAATAAGAAAATAAAACAGATGTAGACAGACATATACAAATGCAGATCTACCACATATAATTTACATATTTTTCTGCTATATGTAGTTTTGTTACAAGATCCGGCCTGGTCTGTAAAGTGAGCACAGATGGTATTGTCTCTGACTCCAAGTGTGTGGTGTGAGTTGGAGCAGACGGCGGGAATGTGCAGGCACTGGATGCGTCACAGAGAAGTTGACAGGAGCCACATGAAAGGAGCTGTGGAACAGCAGCAATGGTGTCGGTGGGCAGCGTAGGAAGGGGACAGCATTCAATAAACCTCATGTAAGAGACACTGTGCTTCAAACTGTGTTATGCAACCAGCACCAGTGATGATAAATGTCAGTCAAATAATCATAAAGAAATCACACAAAATGAAGATCGTCAACATACTGTTTATCATAGTGTGCAGCCAGCAAAGGACAGTATTAAAAGATATTTTTGCATGAGAATCAAATACTCAAAACTGAAAGCAGACACCCAAATAAATATTCATCAATTTCCAATTAATGTTCTTCTGGCAAAGTGTTATATGACAATTGTCCATAATTATTTGACTTGAATCGTGATAATGTAGGAAGGAGTGTATGATTACTCATTAAATTAATTATCAATTTTACCTTTGGCAATGCTGATTATTAATTAAAACAATCAACAAGACACTGCCAAGGGACTCCAAGTTAATGTAGTTTGGGTGAGGGATCTCTGTTTTGCTTGCCACCTGGAACACCAGATATATGAAAAGATTTGTACAATTTATGAACGAGGTTCACAAATCGGTGAAAGTCTACATTAAACACTTTCACTTTCCCTGTTGTAGTTCAGCGTGGACATAGATTTACTTTCACAAATAACACAGACAAGCTTGTTTCAATAAACCAAATAACACTTTTTATAACATAAGGGTAATAGAAGATATACTGTATATATATATATATATGTATTTCCACAATGACAAAGAGTTGGGGACCAACCCCATATAATGTCCAATGGACAAAGCAAAGAAATAATCGGAAAATCAATCACTAAACTCAAAAAACAGCAATTGACAAAATGAAATTCGTGACATGGTGTTTTTATAGAGGAACAAAATGGCTGACAGAAAATGATGTGGCAGGAGATGACATCGTAATGGGAAAACGAATGTGGCGTCATCAAGAGGAGACCGGAAATTATGTTATTCCGGAAGTGATGTCATTTTCGGGAGAAAGAACATGATGTCATCAGTGGGATCCGATGAGAAAGTGACGTTGGACGCCCATCTTGTGAATGTGGAAGTGTATGTGGTAAGTATACTGCATTATTTTTCTTCTTTTGGTCTCATAAAAAAGAGAGAGAGGCGTTAGTATCATAAATCAACCCTTCATCTTGCGATGTTTCACTTACCTCTGGGCTTCTTGACAGCATCCTAAGCGTACATGTGTGACAATATATTGTGTGTATATATATATATATATATATATATATATATATATATACTAGCAAAATACCAAGGCCCGTGTAAGATGTAGTGTGTTAATGAAGTAATGAAAAAGAAAAGGAAACATTTTAAAAATAACTTAACATGATTGACAATATAATTGTTTTGTCATTGTCATGAGTGTTGCTGGCATATATATATGCTGTCATATATATATACACACACACACATATAAACATATATATACATATACACATATACGTATACATATATACATATACATACATATCTACATATACACATATATATATATATTCACATACATATATACATATATACAAATCTACATATATATATATATACACATATATATATCTACACATATATATATACATATCTACATATATATATATATACATACATACAAACATACATACATATATATGCACACATACATATATATATACAGACATACGTATGTATGTATGTATATATATATACTGTATTATGTAATGACCCGGCAGTCAGCGTTAACAGCATGGTGCATTATGGGTATTTCGTTAGAGTTTACTTTTTGTGTTAATTAAGCAAGGCAATCGATTTATTTTGCACTATAAATGTTATATGTGTTTGTTTCAGTTAGTTGGGTGAGCTTGGGTCATTTGCAGCCCAGGTATATAAAAGTGTTACAGTTACCATTATGGAGAAAGATGTGTTGATGAATGACTTTGGCTATGGCCTTGCATGTATTAAGCTTTGTTTTTGACTCTCTGCTCTATTAAAGAGGTAATAAAGGACAGAGCTGTGTCTTGCTAGATATTCCATCTATGCAATTAGTTATGGAGACACTCGGGGTCGTGGGGTGTATGGGACACGAGTGTTCACCTACTTAATGAGCTAGGTACAGCTGCGTGTATGGTGCTGGCATTCTGCTAGCCGATAGGCGTACACACCATACAATCATTGTGATTCAGACTACAAATGCATTGAATGTAATTACCCCGATCTACATAGTGTCAAATAAAGGAATCACGCGCTGTGGCGCAATGTATATATATATAGCAAAATACCCGCGATTTGCAGCGGAGAAGTAGTGTGTTAAAGAAGTAATGAAAAAGAAAAGGGAAAATTTTTAAAATAATGTAACGTGATTGTAAATGTAATTATTTTGTGACTGTTATGAGTGTTGCTGTCATCAAGGATTTGATTATCATTATTTCTTTCAATCAGATTTGCATTTGGAGGATGTGTTGTGTTCAAGTTACATTCCGTGTTTGTCAACCGTTGTAAAGATAACATGTTTCATTCATCAAAGTGTTCACTACCCAAATCGGTACTCTTATCTGAGACATCACACACTGCATGCATGGGTTTTTTTTACACTGTCTTCCTTTAGCTGGACATTGACTTTTTCCACCGTGTGCTTTGTTTCCGTAGTAGCTGCACTTATAAATATGCTTGTATGCGTACTACGTTCACAGTCAGTTCACGTGAGCCACTCGGAGCACATGCATCGAAGGTCGTTTGCATAAGCACAGTCCTTCACCCGCGAATATTGACGACATTGAATTTTTCCACCGTGTGCATTGTTTCCGCAGTAGCTGCACTTATGAATATGCTTGTATGCGTACTATGTTCACAGTAAGTTCACCTGAGCCGCTCGGAGTACATGCATCGAAGGTCGTTTGCATAAGCACAGTCCTTCACCCGCGAATATTGACCTTATATGGGCAGGCACTCAATTACGTGGGAGGCGTGATGATGCGGGACACAACTCCGCCTCCCACAGCCATCGAGCTGCATTCTATTACAGTATATGGGTGAAAATAGGTTCCAGTTATGACCATTACGCATAGAATTTCGAAATGAAACCTACCTAATTTTTGTAAGTAAGCTGTAAGGAATGAGCCTGCCAAATTTCAGCCTTCTACCTACACGGGAAGTTGGAGAATTAGTAATGAGTGAGTGAGTGAGTGAGTCAGTGAGGGCTTTGCCTTTTATTAGTATATATATATATATATATATATATATATATATATGGTTGAAATAGTTTACTGTCAAATAATGTAAAGAGTACGCGACACATGTTTCGCCCTAATTCTGGGCTCATCAGGCGTACACACTCACTGCACCCCCGCTTGGGAATCGAACCTCGGACGTCAGCGGCGAAGCTTCTTACGTTGCGCCATGGCGTGTGATTCATTTAATTTAACAAGATGTAGATCGGGGTAATTACATTCATGGCATTCATAGTCTGAATCACAATCTGACACTGACGTCCAAGGTTCGATTCCCGAGGGGGTTGCAGTGAGTGTGTACGCCTGATGAGCCCAGAATTAGGGCGAAACATGTGTTGCATACTCTTTGCATTATTTGACAGTAAACTATTTCAACCATTCTATGATCTGCTTCTTGCAACTGAAAGAGAGCACCGTGGCGGATGTTAGCCGACTTGCTGACCAGCCACAAGCGTTACCTGGTAGGTAACCACCCATATAATCAGATTGTGATTCAGACTACGAATGCCATGAATATATATAGAGTGAAGAGAAAAACACTGAAGGCTTCAGAATTTTTTTAAATGCCAACCCGGCCACACTCGCTTAATCACAAAAATAATAAGTTCAATAAAACAAAGTCCTAAAGGACACAACAAACACCAAACAAAGTATAATTGTTTTAGTGCCCCTCACAGACCCAAAACTCCCCTCTCAAACTCTCCATCTCAGGGTCTCTTAAAGGGTCAAAGATGACCTGCACAGCTAGGTGCCCCACTTATATTCTTCCAGTAACAGAAGGGATGGTACTCGGAGGGGCGGGTCTAGGCATTGTCTATTAGTGATGGGTCGATGCTGTAAAGAAAACAAGATATACACTTAATGGCAGTGCGTCCTCCTGCTCGGAGGTGGAAGTGTTTGGCTTACCTGAGCCCTGGAAGATCCCTAAGCATGGATGTGTGACAATATAAATATAGATATAGATAGATATTGTCTGTATATAGATATATAGAGATGAAAGCCAATAGCAAAAAACACAAAACATAAAATTAGAAAAGGTCAGTTGAACCTTTTTTCTCCATAGAAAAAGGCACATTACTTATGAATTTTGATCTTTAAGTTCATGTGTTCAAGATGAAGTTCTTTCGATAATTACTCAGCTTCTCATGCCTACACTGTAGCATTCATTTGCTCACAGCAGTTTCAGTGTGAGAGATGCTTCTCTACACCTTCTTACAGGATTTAAAATGCTAGCAATATTATGCCTGCTGAGGCAGCTGGTGATCAATCAGCCATGGCTTTATATGGTCATCCTTTGCACTTCCTATCTTTAGTAAAGTTTGGACTAATGGAAGTCCACCCATACCAAGATTTGGATGAGTGGTGCAATTTTTTCCAGTCCAACCCCATTTACCCTTTTGGAGTAGATTGCTACACCTTTGTCACATACAGCCACACAAAATAAACACTGAGGTCTCTGTTGTACAGTAGAAGTTAAGACTAAGTCAATCAGTGAGCGGATAAGGGAAAGCCATGAATTAGTGGGGGGCCGGTGCTTTTAAAGGAAGGAATAGAGGCCTTGCCATTGGTTTCTTGTGTGCACATAAATATATCCTTTTGGTTGACCAGTGTTATTTTTCCTTGATCTATGGTCCTTTACTCAAACTTCAAGAGGCACCCCTGTGATGTAACAGGGTCTGTTATCAATCATTCAGTATTATCAGGTGTGGAGCCGACCCGGACACAGACAGGAGGACATGTTGTATTCAACCACCTCATGTTTATTTACACAATTATTTACAATATAAGTGTCACCCAGATACTAAATAAAGTCAGTGCACAAACCCCAACACAGTCCTAGCCACTCAATGCCTTTCTTCGGGGTGTCTCCACTCTCCTCTCTCCTCTCTTGCCTTGTCCTCTTCCACCCAACTCTAGCCTTGAATGAAGGGAGATGGCCCCTTTTATATACTCCCGGACGAGCTCCAGGTGGTTCCCGGCATTCCCCTCTTGGCCACGCCCCAGCATGGCGGAAGTGCCGGCTGTTCTCCCGGCAGCTCTCCGGGTGTCCTCCTAAATCTTCCCCCCAGCACTTCCTGGTGTGGTGGAAGTGCTGAGGTCACCTCCATTGGGGCACCTCCTGGCGGTGACCACGGGCCCCTACAGGGTGGGGCTTCCATGCCCTGAACCCGTGGCCCCCAAAGCAACCAGGAAGGCGGCCCCCACGTGATCCCAGATGGGCACACGCCCACTTCCGGTCCTCCAAGGCGTCCCGGCTGGGTCGTCGCCCCTGGCATCCGCGACACAGGTAAGGTGTGAAGTCTGCATTCAGAAGATTAGTCCTGTCAGGGAAACTGAGAATTTTAAGCTAAGATTTGTCATAGCAAATATGAATAATGTAAGTCTGTCCTGCAGTAATGATGAAGACTATTCACAATAGCAAAAAAATTACATCAGAAATCAATAAATATGTCTCCTGAAGGCCTCTAGCATGCAAATTCCAATGTGTAGCAGTAAAGTTGATGATGCACATGTGCACACATAACCAAAGGTATGGCAGAAACACTGCAGGATCAAAGGACCTACCCAATTAACCCCAAAACTTTGTGCTTGAGGCACAAAGATAATTTCACATACTCCAAGAAAAAATATCTTTTTTAGATAAGAAATTCCACTGAGAACATAATGAAAAATTAAAAATATTTGCTTATGATGACTAAGTTGACTTTTCTATAACAATTTCTTTTAACATTACATTACACTATTGTGGCATACTGCCACTTCCAATTGAGTTTAATCATAATACTATGTATCAAAAACTGAGTACTGGTGGATATGTGTTATTATTACAGGTTAGTTTAGAGAATTACGAGATTAATTCAAAACCTGGAAGTAAACTAGGGAGCTCAGTAAAACTGCTGCAGGTAATCGGTGTCATCATTATCAGTATTCTGCTCAAAGGCGCAAAGCATCCAAATTGTCTCATTGTGTCTGTATTAACTTCATGTTTTTGTATGACCTTGCTTTTTACAGGGCTTAAAAACTTTTTCTTTTTGTTCAGTCTTACCTTCTTTCCTATCCTGAAATGTTTCTCTCACAAGACTTTCTTCTCATAGTCTGAAATGCAGACTGCTGCCAGAGGTGAAACATAAACAATTTTCAACAATTAATATGTTATTATCTGTGTGCTTCATTCGAAAATAATACACAAGATATTAGCAGTCTAAGTTTTAGACATGACATATGATGGTCGCATAGCCTGGAACTTTTGTGAGAGTTGCAAAGGCAGTCTGTCCATTCATGATGAATAGTAAACAAGAGTTAAGTCAGGTTACCGTGTGCTCCCTCAAACATTTGTACTTAATGGATTAGTTTTCCATTAATTCTAAGAAATGTCCTATATTTATAAAAATATTTGATGTAACCATCACCAATATAAAACTTAACTAATGATTAGTTGGCAAACGTCTTTCTGCTGCTTATTCCGTGGATAATATCTCCTCCTTGAATAAAATTATCAAATATATGTAATACATAAGGCATTTTCCTAACTTATTTATGCAATTTTTGGATGTGTATGCATTGTTACTGTATTTATTTAATGTTCATGTATTTTTATTGTTATTTTTGATAGATCATTTTACAGCCATTTGTTGCTATTTTTGCTTAGGTCCTGCCATTTTGTGAGTTGGTTCCATGGCTGCCATTAAATTGTTTGGTGCAATAACCAACATTGATGGTTGGTTATTTGTGAGTCATCATTCTTCTATGAATGATGTTGGCACAATACTTTGCCTTAACTTTAGATAAGAAAATTATAAAATAAGAACAAACGCAAGTCAGAGAAAGTCTTAGAGATCAGAGATAGGAGTTTGACTTTTTACTTTTTTTAGGTTTTGGTCCCTGTTATATTTAATTGTTACAACAGTGAAATCAATACAGCATCATCTTTTTTTTTGATTTGCTTATGACCCACACTGTTCTGTACTAGGTTGGCTTGGCTGTGCCCATGTTGTTTGTTCTGACCAAAAGACTAGCAATGGATGTTGTCATTACATGCAATTTCATCACACATCTCCATTAAAGAGGGGCACACAGAACATCACTGGTGTATTGGATTCACTAAATAAACAAAAGTAATTTATTTTGTATTTTACTTTGGTGAAGATACATCCATTGTAAGGCCCTTTTAGCTTACTCTCTTTTGCCCCTGATTTTTATTATAATGTATGGTGTTTTTTGATGCTCAATACTTTTCACTTCTATCTGGTATTCTGACGCATTTGCCTTTTCTTGACCTCATCTTTGCCTTTTTCTGTCTTATGGCACCTCCCTTTGTATTAGATGAACTGAAATGGTGGCTCCAAAAAGACTTTAGTGTTCGGACCCTTACATTTTTTTAGTAAGTAGAATTTGGTGTGTTTCTAGATAAACTTCTTTTCCCTTGTCTCCTGGTTTAAAACTCTTGGTAATTGGCTGTTCCATTTGGCATCATTTCCTGATTGTCTTGTCTCTTTTGAGCTCACCTAATGTATATGTGCTTAGATCACTTCCTGACAAATGACTATTTATTTAGTTTTCCTCTTTAAAAGTCCATCATTCTCCTATCTCAGGTGGTCATTATATTGTGTCTCTCTTTTTCTCTCTTTCTCTCTCTTTGTTCCTCCATTCATTAAGCATACATCCCATATCACCTCACAACTCCAAAGTCATATAGCGTTCTGGTAAGGTGCGCCCTTTTAAAGTCCACAATGGGTCCTTGGCCAAGTTTCAGAATTACTGGCGTGGTCAATTTAAGGTATATAAAGTCTAAGACCACCAAGAATGTGTGCCATCATTTGACTCCTAAAATTAGTACATCCTATAGTTTTGTTCAATAGTAGAAGAGGTAGATAGTGTGAAATAACTCAGCCTGATTCCTAAATGGGTAATACAGCCCTGAGTGTTCCATTCAAGCACCAGGTACTGCTTCCAGTTGCTTCACCCACCTACTTTTCCCTAGAGGTAAGGTCCTCCAAAATGTGCCACCTGATCAGGCCCTGACCCCCAACCTCAGAATAAAGCCAGAGCAGAAAAGATGGATATGATCTTAGATCTTGGTTTCTGCTTACAGCAGAGTCACAGCATGATTTTGGACAATAATAGACCTATTATTGAAACCAAATGCTTAATTATAGAAGAGTAGCGATGACTACATGATCAAGGTTAGGGTACTCAACCCTTTTTTCTTGGTTTACCACCTCTAGGAATTGAAATGTTTTGAACTACAACAATTTTTTTTATCTTAACTTGTTAAATATTGAACTCTTACTGTCCACACCCACCTCCTCCTTTATATTGCACTTTGGAGTTTTAAAAAGGGAATATTGATAGTTTTTTGTGTAGGTCTCTAATTTTTAAATTTTCAATGAATATGCCAAAAGCTTTTTTAATTACCATATATACTTGTGTATAATTCAGGTCCTGAAACCCAAAAATTCGATCATAAAATCAGACAAGACGTATACGCTCATTTGAAACTTTTTTTTCTTACATCTTCTTGCTACCTCAAATCTTGCACCAGTTTCTCAGGCACATCGAATTTTTTTGCAGCAGCACAGTTACCGATTTCTTTCGCCATTTCAATGACTTTTAATTTAAAACCAGGTTCATATTTTCTTCTGATCGAATGCTCTACCGTTGATAAGGGATGCTCTTGCCATAAAAGTGTAAGAGGGTGTGAGATACAAAAAACACAAATCAGTACAAACGTCGCTTCGGAATAGTTTGGGTATTACCGTGTGGTCACGTAGGCACAATATATAGAAAAAGAGGCAGTGTGCTCAGTGGTTACTCTCTCAGGTGGGCGTTAGCATGTCAAAATCTTGCGGACCAATAGCATGAGTTTTCTGGATTCGACTTAAACTTAAACGCGAGAATCTACGGTAATGATTTTCAATGTAAAAACAATGGTATGATTTGATCTAGCATAAAATGTACACAGTTACATTAGAATCCAGATCAAAATCAGATTATGGTCAAAAGAAAGAAGCCTGCTTTATGAATGTCCAGTTCTGCTTGTAGGTATAGTCTGTTCTTGTATTTAGTTTTTAAGGAATGATGGCTATGAAACAGAAGAAACTCTAAAAAGCTTTCTGCTACTGATTCATATTGTATTCACACTAAAATTAATTCTTAGATATGTGCCTTTTTATTATTAATAATTGTTAACATTCATCTTTCTTCCTCATTGTATATTCTGCACTAATCTACCAATTTCTAAAACTGTTCTGAAACATGATATAGCAAACAAGTTTGAAATTATCGGTGCTCAAAAACTGTGAAAGAGTGAGAGAGATAGAAAGAAATGCTTTACAGACTGCTTGTGTTGGGATGATTAAGTCTGTGCTCACCTGTTACTACTTTCTCTTTTGAAACAATCTGTTGGTGTTGGCATATCATTCCTGGGCTCCATCTTGGCATGGATCGGCTCACAGAGGTGGAACTGTGACCTCGGTAATTGGCACAGGTGGTGAACACAGAATAGGAGAACAAGGTTTGGTGAGCGCTGGCAGACAGAGCAGTAGAACTGAAATACAGCCTAGCATGACATGGCAACTCGGGTTCAGTCACTGTAAAACTATTTGCCCTTTTTATGGCCCACTCTACAGCACTCTGGCTGAGAACTACAGTACTAGTCTTTAACTACATTTGGCACGTTCCCATTGCAGGATCTTGTTTAAGATATCAGGGACTTTTTAGAAACTTAAGAACATTTGAAGCATTCCCACTATAGGGATTCAGGCCATTTGTAGTTTGTGATAGGTTGTTCTTGGTACTTTTTAGGTCCTACTTCACTAACCATTACCTATTTTGAGTGGAACTTGGGAAATGAATTGTACTAATTGGTTGACCACAAGCACTGGCATCATCTTACAAATCTGTTAGTAGTTTGAGCTTTGGACAGTTATTGTTGAAGATGAAGCACCACACTTTGAACTGCATCACTTTTCACAGCCTCCCTGTTGGGCCTTGCCATGCACTGCATCAAAGTAATCTCCTCCATGAAGTTATGATTGCTTCAAAGCAATAAGGTGCAGGGGTCCTCTGTAAACTGCTGATCATGCCGCACTTTGCACCACATTGCTCTTCAGAGCCAACTCCTTGGAGTGCCATGTCAAAAACCGCATTAAAGCAATAAGTAGAGGGAAGGGAGGGTTCCCCTTAAACCTCCGAACACAATTCACTTCACATCGCATCACACTTCTCTGCATGTCACATTATTTGTATAAAGGTTACTGTTTCTGTTGTGCAGTAGGAATGTATCACACGAAAGTGGAAGGGACAAGTGGCCCAGAGCCTGCATTGTACAGGAGCGCATTGGTTCCTGAAAACAAACTTCCTGTGGTGAGAAAATGCCTATTGATACAAAACTACTTTCATGCAACAATTGAAAATCTACATGAAGTAATTTAAAAACAACCAACAAATAGGAATGTGTTTGTAACCCCCCAAGTGCAGTCTAGGGGAGTCGGCCCCTATTTGGGAAAACACCGCTCTAGATCCTCTATCTGCCTTTGGAGCCTTTGTAAGTAGCACCTGCAGGATATTCAGAAACTGCTTGGATAATTCCTTAGTAAATTTTAATGCCACAGTGAGTTCTGTTTTTAATACATTACCCATGTCAGGCTCTTCTCAGGTCCTGAAAAACACTTGCCAACTACATAAACTACTCAAAAAAAATAAAGGAACACTTTTCAATCAGAGAATAGCATCAAGTCGATGAAACTTCTGGGCTCTTGATCTGGTCAGTTAAGTAGCAGAGGGGGTTGTTAATCAGTTTCAGCTGCTTTGGTGTTAATGAAATTAACAACAGGTGCACTAGAGGGGCAACAATGAGATGACCCCCAAAACAGGAATGGTTTAACAGATGGAGGCTACTGATATTTTTCCCTCCTCATCTTTTCTGACTGTTTTTTCACTAGTTTTGCATTTGGCTACAGTCAGTGTCACTACTGGTAGCCTCAGGCGATACCTGGACCCTACAGAGGTTGCACAGGTAGTCCAACTTCTCCAGGATGGCACATCAATATGTGCCATTGCCAGAAGGTTTGCCGTGTCTCCCAGCACAGTCTCAAGGGCATGGAGGAGATTCCAGGAGACAGACAGTTACTCTAGGACACCTGGGCAGGGCCGTAGAAAGTCCTTAACCCATCAGCAGGACCGGTATCTGCTCCTTTCGGCAAGGAGGAACAGCATGAGCACTGCCAGAGCCCTACAAAATGACCTCCAGCAGGACATTGGTGTGAATGTCTCTGACCAAACAATCAGAAACAGACTTCATGAGGGTGGTCTGAGGGTCCGACATCCTCTAGTGGGCCCTGTACTCACTGCTCGACACAGTGGAGCTCATTTGGCATTTGCTATAGAATACAAGAATTGGCAAGTCCACGACTGGTGCCCTGTGCTTTTCACAGATGAGAACAGGTTCACTCTGAGCACATGTGACAATCGTGAAAGGGTCTGGAGAAGCCGTGGAGAACGTTATGCTGCCTGTAACATCATTCAGCATGACCGGTTTGGTGGTGGGTCAATGATGGTCTGGGGAAGCATATCCATGGAGGGACGCACAGGCATCTAAAGGCTACACAATGGCACCTTGACTGCCATTAGGTACTGGGATAAAATCCTTGGACCCATTGTCAGACCCTATTCTGGTGGAGTGGGTCCTGGGATCCTCTTGGTGCATGACAATGCCAGGCTACATGTGGCGAGAGTATGCAGGCAGTTCCTGGAGGATGAAGGAATTGATACCACTGACTGGCCCCCACGCTCATGTGACCTAAATCCAACAGAACACCTCAGACTGTCCAGGAGCTCAGTGATGCCCTGGTCCAGATCTGGGAGGAGATCCCCCAGGATACCATCTGTCGTCTCATCCGAGCATGATCCTCCCCGATGTTATCAGGCATGCATACAAGCACGTGGGGGCCATAAAAACTACTGAGTACAATTCTGAGTTGCTGCAATGACATTTCGGCAAAATGGACTAGCCTGCCGCATCATTTTTTCACTTTGATTTTTCGGGGTGTCTTTGAATTCAGCCCTCTGTAGGTAGATAATTTTCATTTTCATCAAACGTTGTGGCATCCTTTCGTGCCTAACACATTACCAAGTCCATATCAGTACAGATATCCAGCAGGATTTTTTGTCCCATTGAAATTTGATGTGTTTTCAAAGTGTTCCTTTAATTTTTTTAAGCAGTTTAGAATACATTAGTGGGTCAATTAACAATACTGATATTTTATGTTTATACATCTGACATAAGGAGATTTTCACAGTTTCTATATTGAAGGGATGGCTCTGCTAACTGATTTATAATTATAAGATAATCTGTTTTAAAAAGCATTAAGAAAGGCTGTGTTTGCTTAAGGGCTTGGTAAAAGTTTCTATCAAATTTAAGCAAGTTTACAATAATGATTCTTAAAAGCAATAAAAAATTTTAAAAATACAAATTCTTGTTAGACATTCCATCATTCTCCACAGTAAATAAATATAACAGCTTCTTCCATACCCTGTCTCTATTTATGCTTGATATTTTAATTCTCCAATGTTTTAAATAACTGTTGTTTAGTTTTTACATTATTTTTGTGATTCTGTTTAGCTATAATTATTGTTAAGCACTCTGAGCTACTTTCATGCATTGAAATGTGTTCTACAGTATAAGCAATGTTGTTGTAATTGAACACTTTCTGTATCACCAGTAAGGCTCAAATACCCCATTTTGATATTGCTGGTTATACATAACAAGCAAAACCTCTTTTGAACTTTTTGAATTTTTTAGTTTAGTCAGATCTAGAGAAAACTTAACCAGCACATCAGAAACACTCAGCTATAAGGGATAGCCTAAAGCTTCCTGGCAGAAGTAAAAGTAGTGGTTTAATCTTAAGGCTTAGGCATGAAAGGCACTTATCTCCACACATAAAGATTCCAGAAGGCATAATTTAAGGCAGTAACACACAACTTGATAACTTTTAGAAGGCACTATTAAATCTGGCCCTCTAGTCCAGTTGAAACCTACTCAATATTTTCTAACCTAAAGCATCTGCAGCAATAGAATGCACTCCTATTAGCCAATGTCTGTGCCCTGTGGGTCATGGCTTCTGTTCTCTGCTGCTGAGGTATCCACTCTGGCCACTTTGCATTATTTCTTTTCCATAATCCTCACTTAAATAAAGGTCATTCTTGTTCATACAGTAGTCCATAGGGAGTCACAAGGACAGAATTTTGAATTTGAAAGGGTGACATATATTGACCAACCATCCACTCATTCATTATCAAATCTGAGAACATGCTGCCTTTGAGTCTTATTTTACATGTTTTAATTTTTGAAGATTTTTATTTTTTTGGGGTAATATCCTTACATTGTAGGTTGTGTTGACCACTCACATCATTTAAAACTAGCTTGATTTCAGGTTTGCCGGACTCTTATTACTACTAGGAATGTGAATAACTTTTAAACATTGCTTTGTAGATAGCCGAGTTGGTATGTTAAGATAGAGTGTCTATGGCTGCTAAAATAGGCTTCAGTTTGGCCCACACATAATCAGGGAAAATAAGATAGTAAAAATGGATACTGACTCCTCATCCAGGGCTGCTCACTGTTTTAACATTGTGAAAAGATAACAGGGAGACAGAAACACATTTGGAGTAGCCAATCCGTATACTTAATATACAGGTAGATGCAAAAAAAAAAAAAATCAGCAGTCCGACCGAGTTCAAGATAGAACTTCATCATCAAGTCCTTCAGTGAGAACCCTAAATCCAAAGAGGACTGTTTCATTTATGTTAGGTAGAATGCCCAGAGTGTCTGGGCAGTCTCATGGTCTGGAATCCCTACAGATTTTTTTTTTTTCTCCAGCCGTCTGGAGTTTTTTTTTTGTTTTTTTTGTCCACCCTGGCCATTGGACCTTACTCTTATTCTATGTTCATTAATGTTGACTTATTTTATTTTCTTACTGTGTCTTTTATTTTTCTATTCGTCATTATGTAAAGCACTTTGAAGTACTTTTTGTATGAAAATGTGCTATATAAATAAATGTTGTTGTTGTTCATTAGCAGGATCAAGATGGCATTTTTATAGGTGGGTCAGAGGAAGTGATGTTGTTTGAGCTAGAATCAGAAGTAATTTCATTGGGCCAGGAACTGAAGGTGATGTCATTGGGCATGGGAACTGGAAATTATGTTTACAGGCTCAAGTAGGATTTCCCTCAGGTGATCTGCAGGTGAAAAAGAGAAAAGGATAATGCCACCCCTTGATTGGGCATCATACTACAACGTTGTACCATCATATTACCATCCTTTGAGCCAGTTGGTTGCCTCTGAATCGCATGTATGTGACAACACCTAAATCAGATGAAATAGATTCCAATCCCCCCATAAGGACTGAATAGAAAAAGAATGACTAATTTCTATTATTTACATATATGTTTATTAAAATGGGGAGAGCATTAAAAGAAACAGATTAGAGAGTATATCATTATATATTTCTAAAACATGTTTTCAGATGAATTCCAAAATAATTAAAAACCTGATGAAAATTCATGTCTGAACTGTGACAGAGTATGTGGTCTGGGAAAGGTCTCATTAGTTGTTTTTAGAGTCGCATGTAGGGTATTCGAATTAACGCTTAAAGTGTATATTGTAATGGTTGTCATGGCCATGACCCAAATTATACAGTCTCAGGTTGAATGGCAGATGTATGATGTCTTAGCAAGGATGTCAGTCTGGTGGTACATGTAATACACAGTACCATTCTAAAAATAAAGTAATGGTTGGACAGTTAGGGAAACAGAGACAGGAGTGGCATGCTGCCCATAGATGGCATAAGCTAGGAACAGCGGTGTATGCTCTTCATGAACTGGCAGATTTAACTAACCCATCCATCCATCCATTATCCAACCTGCTATATCCTAACTACAGGGTCACGGGGGTCTGCTGGAGCCAATCCCTGCCAACACAGGGTGCAAGGCAGGAAACAAACCCCAGGCAGGGTGCCAGCCCACCGCAATTTACCTAACCCTTTAATGGTAAATGGGCCATAAACTGGCTTGCAGGGATACCTGGGACCTCTGTACAGATGGCTCCAGAATTTTTACAAGGGTAGGTCTGGCCTGGAAGTGCTTCTGAGGTGACTGTGAGCAATTTCAGAAGAACTGTCAGAACCAAGCTTAAATGGAACCACTAGCCTGATTCAGGAGATTCGTAGTGAAAGTAGCTTTCCTGAGAAGACATGAAAACTGAAAAGTGAGGTTGTAGAACAAAGAAATGGACTCTTCGACATTCAGTACCAGTCAAACTTTTGGACACACAGTTTTTCATGGTTTTGACTGAAATTGATGCTTTTAAATTAATTTTAAAAAACCAGCCAAGTCACTATTAGTGTTGTTAATTGCTATTACAGCTTGAAATGACTGATTTTTAATTTATTATCCACATGTGACTGCAAAGCTTCAGTTTCAGTTGCCATTACTCCAGTGTCATTGATTGTCAACATCATTATCTTGTCCCTAATTAGTCTCAATGTCTATTGTTTTTTTTTCAGAATGAAGTTTATTCTATGTGACAAATTGCCAAGAAACTTAAGATTTCATAAAAAGGTGTTTATTACTGTCTTGAGAAAACAGACACCAAGTATTAGTGTTTTCTGCAGCAGTGAAAAGATGACTGTGAGATGTTGGCCTAACAAAAAAACATATCTGAAACTGGCAAATAAAAAGAAAAGATTAAAATGAGCAATTAGAGGGAAGAAGAATGGAAAAGCTTATTGTGGTCAGCATCCTGAGGTCATTGCTTTACTTTTACAGAATACATTTGGCATATATTTATGATGAAGCCAACTAAGGACATATAAGGCATTTGTCTGTCAAACAATACACTCTGATGTGCTTATCCTCTTAAGCAGTTGTGCATTTGGGCCTTCCTCATATTTTTCTTACCCTGGTTAGATCCAGTTTTCCCTTTTCTCTTAAGAAAATAATAGACACATTTCATTTTCTTGGGATTCTGTTGAATAATAACTCATTCTGCAAAGAAAAAAAACAGACTGATGTGTTTCTTGAGGAAGTTGTTTAATTTTGGCCATTTTTGAACTCAGAACTGCACTTTAATAATGCCAGTACCTTGCTACCCAAGTGATCAGAATAACAGGTTTCAGAGATGCTAATGCAGGGTGCTATATAAATAACATGTATTATTATTATTATTATTAATGAAAGTGGAAACATCTCTCTAATAACCAATTAGCATGTAAACTTGACTAATTAAGAATAAGATAAGGGGGTTGACATTAGAACACTGAAGGAATGGCAGGCAAAAATGGGGCTCTGTAGTCATTAACTGCTTAACAATATGAACCTCCTTCTCTGCTTTGCTGTTTGACTCAGCACACAGAGGACTTGAAGTTCTAGGCTGAAAGTCATAGTCTGATGCAAATTTTTGAAACTCTTCACAATTAAAACACAGTCCATTGTCGCTAAATATTATTTGTGGTATCCCATTCCTTGCAAAGATAAACTTCATATGTGTGATTACACAAGTAGCACATAAATTAGACAGTAATGCCATCTCTAGATAATTTGACAAGTAGTCTATTACTAACAGGTATTTCTAACCATCTAGATGAAGTAAATCAGTTTCATTTTTCTACTAAGGCTCCTCAGGTAAATCAGCCATGATCATTAGTTCTTTTGTTTGTCCACTGATACTTGGAGCATGTCTTACAGCTAGAAACCATTTGATCAATATCAGCATTCATTCCTGGCCAATAAACTGCAGCTCTGGCCGATCTTTTACATTTTTCATTCCCTAAATGACCTTCATGTATTCTCTTAAGAATACCTTGTCTTAAAGACTGAGAAATTTCAATTCTACCTTGCTTTAACAACAATCCATTCACAATGTTCAGTTCACTTCTGATATTAAAATATTGTTTGCAAGAACCTTTAGACCACCAGTTATTCAAATGTTCAATTGCCTTCTGCAACTCTTCATCTTTTTTTTATTTCTGTTATAATCTGTTTGGATTTAATGTCTGACACCAGAAGGTTTCCCAGTATTAAGTTAACGTGAACCTCAACATCAGTTTCTGTAAAGGTTTCAATTTTGCTGGACCGATGCACATGACAGCGCATTGGCTAACGCAATATACTTGCTTGCAGCATAAATCAGCTCAAAATCAGTGTCAAAGCTTCATCATGGTCTCTGTAGTCTTGGATACATTCAAGTTTTTCTTTATAATGACTATTAAAGGTTTATGATCAGTTTCTTCTAAGGAATGATGATAAACCATACACATAGCTGAGAAACCTCTCCATCCCAAACACGAGACCAAGACACTCTTTCTCTTTGCATAGCGACACTCAGCTAGAGACATTGTCCTTGAAGTATATGCCACTGGCCTCCAATTTGCACCATCTTTCTATAAGAGAACTGCACTAAGGCCATCTTTAGATGCATCTGTTAATATCTTTGTCTACTTTGTGGGATCAAAGAAAGTTAAAACTGGTTCTGTAGTTAAAATGGTCTTCAAATTATGCCATTCATTTTCATGCGTATTAGTCTATTTTAGTCCATTTTAACTCTATAGTATATCGTTCTCTCATATACACAGTTTCACAACAAAGTTAACCATTCCCAGTACTCATAGTACAGCTTTTTGGTCTCTTGGTCTGGTCATATTCAGAAATCACATTTACCTTACTCCTATCAGGTTGCACACCATCTTGTGACAGTTTATCACCCAGAAAAGTAATTTCTTCAACACCAGACTGGCATTTAGCCTTATTTAGTTTCAGTCCAGGCGGCACAGTGGCGCAGTGGTAGTGCTGCTGCCTCTCAGTTAGGAGACCCGGCTTTGCTTCCCGGGTCCTCCCTGCGTGGAGTTTGCATGTTCTCCCCGTGTTTCCACCGGGTACTCCAGGTTCCTCCCTCAGTCCAAGGACATGCAGGTTAGGTGCATTGGCGAATCTAAATTGTCCCTAGTGTGTGCTTGGTGTGTGGGTGTGCCTATGTGTGGCCTTGCGGTGGGCTGGCGCCCTGCCCAGGGTTTGTTTCCTGCCTTGCGCCCTATGTTAGCTGGGATTGGCTCCAGCAAACCCCGTGACCCTGTAGTTAGCGGGTTAGATAATGGATGGATGGATAGTTTCAGTCCATACCTTTGTACGCCCTGCAGTACTCTGGTAAGCCTTTCATTGTGCTGTTCCAGTGCTGACCCCCAAAATAAAATATTGTCTATCACTCTGTTGGGCCCTTGAGCAAGGCCCTTAATCTGCAATTGCTGAGTGCTTTGAGTAGTGAGAAAAGCGCTATATAAATCCATCCATCCATCCATTTCCTAACCCGCTGAATCCGAATACAGGGTCACGGGGGTCTGCTGGAGCCAATCCCAGCCAACACAGGGCACAAGGCAGGAACCAATCCTGGGCAGGGTGCCAACCCACCACAGGACACACACAAACACACCCACACACCAAGCACACACTAGGGCCAATTTAGAATCGCCAATCCACCTAACCTGCATGTCTTTGGACTGTGGGAGGAAACCGGAGCGCCCGGAGGAAACCCACACAGACACAGGGAGAACATGCAAACTCCACGCAGGGAGGACCCGCGAAGCAAACCCGGGTCTCCTAACTGCGAGGCAGCAGCGCTACCACTGCACCACCATGCCGCCCTGTGCTATATAAATGCAAAGAATTATTATTATTATTATTATGTGAATTTTCTTTTAAAAAGAGTCATTCCAAGCAATAATAGCCATTAGCAACATTAGTAATGCTTTGGCTGTGTTTTAAAATCAATTTCATGGCATCTTGATAAAAAAGGCATTGATTTCTGTCAAAAACATAAAAATTTAGATTGTTTTCCAAACTTTTGACCAGTACTGTGTAGTAGTGATATGCCTAGAGACGCTCTATTCTTTGTTACTTTGTAACTCCTTGAGGCTCTAGGTCTGCATTGCAGCTCTGACACTATATAGATAAACAATGTTTCCATATCTACTTTGTTAAAATAAGACAACAGAAATGGTGTGAAAAGGGTTGTGATACTAAAGGCCCATAGACTGCTTTAGATGCAGTCATCCTTGACTGATGGTGATGAATCATCAGTAACAATATTTTTATATGGTTAGACCAAAATGATCTAGTGGTGGCATAGTGTTAGGGCATTTCATTTCACCCATCCATCCATTTACTGGACCTTTTTAATTCAAACTTAGGGTTACAGAGACCCAGAACCTAAGGGAAAATCCCCTGATCAGATGCCCCACCACTCATACCTAGAGTAACCTAACATGTATCTGGTGAAAAGGCAAAGAAATCAGAGAAGATCCTCGCACATACATGGAGAGACTTTGTAAGCCCAGCATAGACAGCAAACAGTACCTATAAAAGTATTCATCCTTGGAAGTTTTCAGATTTTAATGTTATACAATATTGAGTCACATAGTATTTAACTTGGCTTTTTTGACATTGATCAGCAGAGAGACTCTTCTTTGTCAAAGTGACAACAGACCTAGTAGTCTCAATTAATTATAAATATAAATCACAAAATAATTGGTGATAAGAATTCACCTCTTTCAAGTCAGCATTTAGTAGACGCTCCTTTGACACCTTTTGACTGCTTTGTTTCTGTGTGCACAGGTCTTTCTCTCTCTGCCAGCTGGCCATTTTTCCCAGTTCTCCTTTGTAAAAACTGTTCAGACTGTCAGGTTGCATGAGGATCGTGAATAAAGAGCCTTTTTCTAGTCCAGCCACAAATTCTCAATTCGATTGAGATCTGGTCTCTGGCTCGACCACTCGAGGGTATTAACATTGTTGTTTTTAAGTCATTCCTGTGTAGCATTTTGGCTTTATACTTGGAAAACAAATCTTCTTCCAAGCTGCAGGTCTCTTTCAGATGATCTTAGGTTTTCCTCCAGGATCTCCTTGTATTTTGCTGCATTCATTTTAAGCTCCTCTCCAAACTCCTTCCTGGGCCTGCTGCAGAGAAGCACTCACACCACATGATACTACCACCACCATAATGAGATTTTGATAACATGCAGTTTTTGGACATGCTGATTAGTCTGATGGCCAAAAAAGTTTAATTTTGGTCTCATTACACCATAGGACCTCGTTCTAGCTGAATTCAGATTTTCCAATTTGCCTCCTGGCAAACTGTAGGTGAGTTGCTGCTGCATTTTTTTAACGTTGGATTTCTCTTTGCCACACTCCCATTAAAATGTGAATGGTGAAGCACCCAGCCAATAGTTGTTGTCTGTGCAGTCTCTCCAGCCACATTCACTTTTGATCGTTCTCATAGGTCTCATGGTGTCTTTTTTTCATTAGTCATCTTCTTCCACATTCACTCAGTTTATGTGGACAACCTCCTCTCTGCAAATTTCCAGCTGTGCCACACTTTTTCCATTTCTTAATATTTTTTTTAACTGAACTCCAAGGAATATTTAGTGACATGGATAATTTCTTGCATCAATCCCATGATCTGTGTTTTTCTATTACCTTTTCACAGAGTTGCTTGGAGTGTTCTTTTGTCTTCATTGTGTAGATTAGGCCACCATACTGACTCGCCACTTCCACATACAGGAGCATTTGAGCTGAAATCAACTGAAACTCCTCATCTACAGACATGTGATCTCCATTGAGCTAATTATGTAATTTTTAAAACCAATTGACTACACCAGTCATGCCTTATATGTTATATGAAAGGGGGTGAATACTAACGTCTTCAGTTATTTCATGTTTTATATTTGTAATCAGTTTAGACCACTTTGCAGAGATCTGTTTTCACTTTGATATTAAAGAGCCTTTTTCAGTGGATCAGTGTCAAAAAAGCCAAATTAAATCCACTGTGAGTCAATGTTGTACAATAATAAAATTTGAACACTTCCAAGAAGGTGGATACTTTTTTTTTTAGGCACTATATTGTATTTCAGTTGTTGCCTGAATGACTGCTACAGCAACTCCTAGATTTTAGTATCCTACAAAATCAACTTTCCAAAAGAGCCTTTAGACATAATTTCATGAAGAACATCATAAAAGCATATGAAAAGTGCTGCACCTGTCACATAAAACACCTGAGTTTCCATATATAAAAACATTAACTCTGCCGGATAAAATGAGACGGAGGATTGTGGCATCACAAACGTGCAAGTTGTAAACACCAGGCGTTTTACATTTCCTGTCCATGCTCATTAGCCGGCTTTCACTCTCCCAGGGCCTCATTTCAGGTTCAGCTTGATCCAAATTGAATTAAACATCTGGCACTGAGTGCCCCAAGGCAGCTCCTTACAGCTTTTGGTAGCTGTAATACAAGGGAATACTCTCAAACATATTAGAGTATAATCTTTGAAATACTGACAGGAGACATATTTTATGGTGCAGCACACAGAATTGTCAAAAGAAAGAAAAACAAAAAACAGAAGCTAAGAATGATTAAATTCAGTTATTTATTTTGTGTCACAAGCTGTGTGGGGTTAGCTCTAGGTCCTCCTGGCTCAGTTTGTTGGGGACATCAAAAAAATGGGACACGGGGATTTATAATCAAAACTACAAGATCAGTCTGGGAGACTGTGAGCAGTCAGCCATTGTCCAACCTGCTATATCCCAACACAGGGTCACGGGGGTCTGCTGGAGCCAATGCCAGCCAACACAGGGTGCAAGGCAGGAACAAATCCCAGGCAGGGCGCCAGCCCACCGCAAAACACACACCTACACACCAAGCACACACTAGGATCGCCAATACACCTAACCTGCATGTCTTTGGACTATGGGAGGAAACTGGAGCACCAGGGGGAGAACATGCAAACTCCACGCAGGGAGGACCCGGGAAGCTACCACTGCGCTACCATGCTGCCCAGACTGTAAGCAGGTACATAAAAATTACAAATGTTGGATTAAATTACAGAAATATGATCACTTCTGCAATTTATATTCTGAGCTGTCCATGCAAATGAAAAATTCTAATAATTTTCCTTGTACTTGACACAAATTTCTAGAACTGCTTGTATACGTTTCCTGGCTTTGATTTTAAAATCTCTTTATTCATTTGGTTAAATTTGCCAATAGTGGTAGTTCTATGAAATGTACTATAGAAATAAAATATTGATTTACTGAATTATGGCTCTTTAAGAAAGAACTACGAATAATGTATATCTAGTACAGTCTCAAGGAAAGGGTTACATAATAGAGGATCATAGAGGATCATCTCCTAGTAGTGCAAATAAAAGCACAGCATTTGTGAACAATTGGGATGATTTTTGGGAAAGGCCTGGATTTTTTAGAAGAGATGGTCTTCATCCTAACTGGAGGGGATCTTATGTATTATCCCAAAATACGGTAGCAAAACTGCCTGGTTGACTGATTAGAGCACCATCCAGGCCTCAGTCATGTGATCTTAAATCACAGGCTGTTCTTTATCCCACCTGTTATTTTCCTGAAGCTGTTACCCATAATCCCTGTTGTGGGGCATCCAGTAAATTTAGTCTTGATACAAACCATAAATTAATTGATAACCAAAAAATAAGGTGTATAATTAGACCAAGGGATAAAACCAGACACTCCACCAGGGGAATCTGTAATAGAAATTTAATTCAAATTAAAACAAAAAAATATCAGCAGTTCAGAAAGAACCATGCAGTTTTAAATGCTGTTTATTGAACATTCGCTCTCTTGGCACTAAAGCTGTTTTGGTAAATGATATCATATTAAGTACAAAATCTGATCTGTGTCTTCTTACTGAAACCTGGCTTAGTAAATGTGACACTGTTCACCTAGCTGAGGCGTCACCAGATGGATACTCGTTCCTTCATAAGTCTAGAGATTCTGGTCGAGGAGGAGGCCTTGGAATAATTCATTGTAACAAAATGCAAATCACTCCTAAAAATTTAGGCAACTTTACATCCTTTGAGGCATTCATTTTAAATATTAAAACAGATTCCAACACAATTATAGTGCTAGTCTACAGACCACCAGGGCCATATTCATTGTTCATGACTGAATTTAGCAACCTTCTGTCTGATTTGGCTATAAATTATGATCACGTAGTTCTGATGGGGATTTTAATGTACACATTGATGTGAAACTGACACTTTTAGCAAATGTTTTACTTATTTGTTAAATTCAGTAGGATTTTGTCAGATTGTCAAAGGTCCAACTCATAATCATAACCATACATTAGATTTAATTATAACTTACAAAGTTGAAATTCAAAATTTAAATATTACTCCATTAAATGTAGTTATTTCCGATCACTTCTTAATTACATTTGATTTAGTTCTGCCCATGCCAAGCACTCACAGATTAAAACAAAGACAGTGCGACATTCTAGATTGTAATTCTGCTTCAAAATTTATAGATACCTTGAGTAAGTCGAGTGTAATTGTGGAAAACCATTTAGATCAGTTAACATCAAATGTAAACGTGGAAAACAATTTAGATCAGCTAATATCACATTATAATGTGACCTTGAGAGATGCTCTGGACACAGTGGCTCCCCTAAAACAAAAGTGATCAAAGCACATAGAAACTCTCCCTGGTTTAATGAAAATACTCGAGCTCTTAAATTAGAGTGTCGAAAACTGGAGCGCAGATGGAGAACAACAAAGCTACATGTCTTTCAAATTGCATGGACAGAGAGTGTAATAAATATAAAAAGCCCTCTTTAAAGCTCGCTCAGAATACTATTCTACATTAATAGATAGCAATAATAAAAATCCTAGGGTACTTTTAGAGCAGTGGCTAAATTAACAAATGGGAATTCAGATCAACAGTGCAAAATACCAACAGATATTAGCAGTACAGACTTTATGAACTTCTTCAATGAGAAAATTAAAAATATAAGATCCCAGATCTCAGCATCACAGTACAAACCAAATACTAGCTTAGCAGACCCTGCCACATTGCATTCAGCACTTTTATAATTTTAATCCTGTAACTCACCAGGAAGTCTTAACTTTAATTACTAAAATGAAGCCCACTACTTGTTCCCTAGATCCAGTGCCAACAAAACTAGTAAAAGTGCAATGGATGTTCTTGCAGCCCTATTCTAACCATTATCAATAGTTCATTACTGCATGGCACAGTACCTGATGCACTAAAAGTGTCAGTCATTAAACCTTTACTTAAAAAGTCAGACCTAGACCCACACATACTAAATAACTATAGGCCTATTTCAAATTTACCATTTCTCTCTAAAATACTAGAAAAGTAGTCGCCAGTCAGCTTCAGTCACACCTTACGCATTACAATTTATTTGAGAAATTCCAGTCTGGCTTTCGCACTGGTCATAGTACAGAAACGCACTAACACGGGTTGTAAATGACATTCTGATATCCTCTGATGAAGGAAATTCCACTGTAATTATGTTGTTGGACTTAAGTGCAGCATTTGACACCATTGACCATTCTATTTTACTGCACAGGCTAGCAAACGATGTTGGGCTTACAGGCCCGTGCTCGCTTGGTTCAGTTCTTATTTATCAAATCGATTCCAGTATGTACAGAAATGTGCAGACAGTACTCCATCATTATACACAGAAGTTCAATATGGTGTCCGCAGGGCTCAGTACTGGGACCTTTACTGTTTTCACTTTACATGCTTCCACTGGGATCTCTCATTAGGAAACATAATGTTAATTTTCACTCGTATGCAGATGACACCCAGTTATACCTTTCATTTAAATCAAATGAAGTTTCTCCGATGTTGTCTTTAATTAGTTGTGTTAGTGAATTAAAGGAATGGATGAATGAGAACTACTTGTCTTTAAATACAGATAAAACAGAGATGTTAATTGTTGGAGGGAATGACGCTGATCACAGCAATATTTTGTCGTCATTTAACTCAGTTGGAATCCCAATTAATTTTACTGAATCAGCCCGCAATCTAGGAGTTATCTTTGACTCTAGCATGTCATTTAAAGCACATATTACAAGGTCGTCCAAAACATGTTTTTCCATCTTAAAAATGTTAGGAAATTAAGGCTTTCTAAATAAACAGGATTGTGAGAAATTAATTCATGCATTTATCTCTAGTAGGATTGACTACTGCAATGCGGTGTTCACTGGCTGTTCAAACTGTTCTCTATACAGCCTCCAGTTAATCCAAAATGCGCTGCAAGAATTATTACAAGAACAAGAAAATATGAACACATAACCCAGTTCTTAAATCTTTACACTGGCTCCCAGTTAATTTAGGGCAGATTTCAAAATCCTCCTTTTAACATATAAAGCATTAAATGGCCAAGGTCCGCTTACTTGTCTGAACTTATCATGACTTACAAACCTGAGCACATTAAGATCTCAAGATGCCGGTCTGCTTAGGATTCCAAGGATTAATAAAATAACAGTGGGAGGTCGAGCTTTTAGTTACAGGGCCCCTAAACTGTGGAATGGTCTTCCTGCTTCCATAAGAGATGCCCCTTCAGTCTCAGCCTTTAAATCCCGGCTGAAGACTCACTACTTCAGTTTAGCATATCCTGACTAGAGCTGCTGATTAACTGTACATACTGCATCTCTGTTGTTAGTCATTAGCACTATAACATAAGTAACATGATAATTATATTTGAATACTAACCCTCACCTATTCTGTTTCTTTCTCGGTACCCAAATGTGGCATTGGTGCCACGCCCACCTGCCAAGTTGTTTGCCTGCCTATGGTAAAGTCATCCCTGATGGAGGATTACAGGAATCATGGGAAAGAGGGGTCCTTTCATCGGAGCAACGTTTCAGCCGTGGCATGGCCAAATGGGGAGGCAGCTAGATGGATGAGGTCTCCAGGACTCCTCCAATATCCAAACCTAATTATGTCATATCATCTACTGTTAAACCGTACTTCTAAAATTTTTATTACTATGCTGTATTAAGGAATTGTTCTGTTCTGTGTATTGTATTGTATTGACCCCCTACTTTTGACACCCACTGCACGCCCAACCTACCTGGAAAGGGGTCTCTTTGAACTGCCTTTCCCGAGGTTTCTTCCATTTTTCCTACAAGGTTTTATTGGGAGTTTTTCCTTGTCTTCTCAGAGAGTCAAGGCTGGTGGGCTGTCAAAAGGCAGGGCCTGTTAAAGCCCATTGCGGCACTTCCTGTGTGATTTTGGGCTATATAAAAATAAACTGTATTGTATTGTATTGTATTGTAGTAGACCAAAAGCAGCAAGAATAAATATTAGTGTGTCAGCAAATTGGTGTCATGGTGTCATTACAGCTCCTGTAGCATTGGTGAAACATATGGAGAGGTGGGCTGGGGCCCCATTCAGAAGGCGGGCGACCAACAGACCTTAGATTGATTGGCATTAAATAGAGTGCTATAAACGTCTAGAGGTTGCCACCCTCCTGGACATTCAATTGATCATCACTGAATTGAGCCAGTCTAATCTCCAAAAGGGGTGGAAACTTACCCATGGTCCACAAAAAGATTCTGATTTTAAAAACATCTTATGACTTGCCCACCCAATAGCCCTCTAGTTTTGACACCATTGTTGCTAGTTCTGAGTGCTTTATATTCTTCAGGGGGATTTCACTTTGGAATTTTTTAAAAGAATCCTACAATCTTCATGGACTACCTGATTTATCTTGCAATGTGCACACAACATATTCATACACTGACATTTTCTGTATAGTAACTGAAAAAGAAATAATCCATTGCATAAAATCAATACTAACAAAACCAACTTTATTCATGATTCTTATTTCCAAAAGTTCTTTAAAGCTGTCTTTGTATTATTTATTTATTGTATGACTTTTACAAAATTGAATAATAAAAAAAAATGACTGAATGTACAAAATGATTTACATTTGGCTCTGCTTCTTCTTATATTTAACTGATTAAGCTAGACAGTTGCTTTTTTCTTCAGGTTGGTACTGTCATTCATGTCACAAAAAGAGGTCAGTTGCCAATTCTTCATGTCCACAGACAACACTAGGGTCATTGGAAAGACCCCACTTAACCTTTGCAACTTTGTACCTTCCATGCTGAGTTAGAAGTCAGTTGAGATTGCACCATGCTTTACTCAACAACTGGAAATCTCTTGAAAAATTGGCTGAAGATGGGTCTATTTTCTGTTGCTTAACTTGATAATACTAAATGTATCACAAACCCTGCAAGCCAAATAGTCAAATGATATCCTGGCAGAAAAACTGAAAATAAAGCTGACTTTGTAACAACATTCTCTTTAACTCATGTCTGTCGACAAGTCTATTTGTTAAGTTTATGGAATTTGCTGTTATGAGGTTTATGTTTTCTTCAGTATACAAATGAAACTTCAACCAGTTGAAAACACTTGCTAAAAATGAACGCATAAAAGACCAATTTAAACAAGCAAAATTTCAGATGTCACTAATGAGTGATAGAGAAGCAAGCTGATGTAGGGGATCGTACTGCTATCTCATGGATTTAGTGTCCTGAGTTGGGAATCCACATCCAGTTGTCAAAAGTGTTGAGTCTGAATGTATTTCTCCTGTCAGATCTTTATTTACTCTGTAAACTTAGATCATCCTTCCACTTCTACAAGGACTTATTATAACTGGTACTCCGTCCAGGGCTGTTTCCTGCCTTGTACCTAATGCTTATGGAATAGGCTCCGGCCTCTTATATCCCTGGATTGGGTTAAGCGGATTTAACAATGTTACTACTTGATGATTGAAAGAGACAAACAATTTCACAAAATTGACACTAAAATTACCGTATATACTCACGTATAAGTCAGGTCTTGAAACCCGATAAATTAATCATTAAATCAGACCCCGACTTATACATCCATTCAAAAATGCGACACTTCAATTTTTTTTTTTTTTTACATCTTTTTGCCTCCTCCAGTCTTGCACCAGTTTCTGAGATGCATCGAATTTTGTTGCAGTAGGGCATTTACCAATTTATTTTGCTACTTGCTACTTTCTTCTGATCAAATGCTACATTGTAGATAAGGGATGCTCTTACGATAAAGTTGTATGAGGGTGTGAGATACAAAAAACACAAAACAGTACAAACGTTGCTTCGGAATTGTTTGGGTATTACCGTGTCATCACTTAGGCACAATAGAGAGAGAGAGGTTAGGAGCACACACTGATACAGCGCATTGCCACACCCACATAGAAAAAAAGGCTCCGTGGTTACTCTCTCAGGTGGGCATTAGCATATCATAATCCCTTGGAAAAATAGTTTTCCGCATTCGACTTATATGACCGACATACAGTGAAATCAAGTCCCGACTTACCCGTGGGAGAATTTATCCACAAATATATATGGTAGTTTTGAGAATTATTTTATGGAATATGAACATTACTTGTTTTTTGGGTGTTTTAAAGTTTTTTTAGGGTGATAAACAAGAAATACTGCTCCTCAAAGCCTCCTTCATACTTTGGAGTTTACCACTGTTCTTTTCTGCAGCTGTGTAAAGCATGTAATCTGTACCTCACCATAAAATCCTTTATATTTATGAGTATCACTCACATCACCATGGACGAACACAGTGGGTTTTTTTTTAAAATGAGACATGCTGTATGTTTTCCACATAAGGACATACCTAAACATGCCTTCCTCCACAGTAAAATCTCACTATATGAGTTGCTGCTGCTAACCTAAACTGTTATTTAGAAATTGCCTTATCCTAGTTGAGGGTATGCACATTTCTGGTGATTTTTTTTTTTAAACAAAGATATTTATTTAAATACATGACCGACAGATGCATGCGGACTTAATGTATGGAAAGGCTTCCGGACTGAACTAAATAACTTTCTTCTTGTGTGAATGGCACTAATTTCACTGGAATCGAAATGCAAGTTATTTCGCAAAATTGTTTGCAAAGCTATACACTGACTTTCATTGTGACTTCAGCTTTAGATGTTACTAAACTAATTATTCTTTAATTTTAGAAATTTCTCTCTCTCCTTTTTAACATTTGCCTTACTTTAAAGCTGCTTTTGTGAAATCAAACTTGCCAAATGCTTGGTCAATCCATTATTTAAAAAATCCCCTAAAAAAGGGCTTTGTTGTGGTCTTCCCTTGGTGTCTCACAAAGTAAAAGATGTTTGCTCCTGATAATGCTTATGGAATCATCCAGAAATATACCTTAAAAAGGACTGGAGACCTTAAGTGCAAAAATGATACCATCTGTCAGTGAGACTGCATCATATCTGCTTCTATACTGTTTAGATACAAAGTATGGCATTCTGGATGTGCTTTCACTACTTTTATCACGTTTTTCTCATTGCGACTAATGGGAGCCACTTTAGAGTCAAAACCCTAATGAACACAACACATATGGTGTGCTCTAATTCATTTTTAAGGGTTTAAGGAAGCTGTTTCATTAACAACAGTCCCATTGACAATGCACGTCCATAATTCAGTGTTATTATGCCAAATTATCACAGCAATGACATTAACTTACTTCCAGCCCCGCAAGCAAGTCATTCAACTTGCAAGGGAAAGTTTGGGGGTTGGTGGCAGGATTGGCACTCCAGCCACTGTAAAAAAACCTCACACTGTTCCTTTCTATCTTTCTATCTAGTGTGGTGCTGAGGTGTCACGCATTGCACGGCTGTACTTGGGTCCTAATTGGGATCAAGAGGTAGTTCATCATGTGGTGGTGCGGCAATGCACTATATCAATGCATGCTTCCAACCACCATCACCACCTCCACCAATCTGTTTTGCTGTTCAAAGCTGTGTTATAAGCCTAGCCACACAAATGTCCAATGGCCAATGGATGATGTAGTGCTCCTGTTTTCAAAAAACATTAATGTTAGGCCAATTGACATCTCTAAATGGCTCCCTATAAGTAAGCATGGGTATGTGCATTGATTGGTGCCCCTTCCAAAGTTGGCTCCCACTTTGTAATTAGTGCTAATAGGTTTGGCACAGGCCCTGTGATCCTGAATTGGACAATAGAGTTAGAAAATGAATGAATGGACAGACAGACAGACAGAGAGACAAACAACTTTATCCCATTTAAATTTAGATACTGAATGTAAGTTCAAGAGACCAGCGTCATGTCAGGGCCTTAACATGTAAGGTCTCCATATATTTATCAGGGAAGTGTATGATTCTTTTGTTAGCTAGCAATTCATCTCACTATCACTTCCAATTCCGTCATTCAGCTGGAAGATGCTATATAATGTTTCCAACTCACAGATGATCGGTCACATTGTCATGCTCAATCAAGTACAAATCATATATTTTTATTTCTACACCATAATAGAATAAAACTGGAAATAACAAAAACATTTTATTTATTTATTTGGTATCTTATTTTTTATTGTATTGATGGAACAGAAAACTTTTCCTGCTGTTTTAAATTATACTATGTGTCATTTTAAAATTAAAGATGTAACTCATGTAATCCTAGACTGAAATTTGAAGCCTATGCCAGAAAGCTGAATCAGATCATAATAACATAGGAAATCTGACAAATGAAAAGAGACCATTCAGTCCATAAAGTTAATTTGTTTAACTGATATCTAATCCATCCCAGTATATCACCCAGATATGCATAAAGGTTGTCAAAGGTTTCTGCTTCAACTACTTGTCTTGGTAATGACCAAGAAATGAAATGGGAGACAAACATCGAGGTGAAAAGGACAAGTGAAGGGTTAAAATAATCAAAAAACAATCAAAACTGAGTGACCAATGGCAAATGACAAAACAAAAGCAAGGGTAAATGTAAGAAATTAAGTTGAAACAAAAGTCAATCCTACCCCTAGTGCCTACTTGAATTACAAAATAACTACTGCTAAAGTTCACAAGGCAGTTCTATCCACCGAGGTGTAAAGTAAAATATTGAGGGCTGAGAACATGTTGATAATGTGGAAATAGATACAGCAGTGTCATGATTTTTTAAAAAGCAGCAGTTTTGAAGAAAATGAGAGTAATAGTTTATATTTGCACAGCATCGATCAGATCACCAGAGGAAAAAAACCTTAAAATGAATACAAAAAAATGATTGTAAAATGAGAATAACAATACAAAAACTCCCTCTGGGTCTCACAGCTTGTGGAAGGTAAAAAAAAAATGACACATTGATAGAAGGACAGCTGCCAAAAAGCTCCTCATTTAGCATTCTGAAAGTACGCTGACTGGGCAGGTGTCAAATATCAATGGGAAACACGAGAAACAACAGAAAAGGTCCATCTCTGGGGTTAGACTGTGATGAGAACTCTTCAGTATCCATAGTAAGGAAAAGTTGCTTGGCTATATAGAAAACCAGGAAAAGAAACAAAATTAAATTAAACATATTACACAGTTGTTGTTGTGATTTTGTTTTTGAATGTACACTGTGAACTTGAACCCGGACACAGGCAGACAGACATTGTTGTTTTCACCACACACTCGTTTATTTACACTATGTACAAATCCCGCGCTCAACTCCCCAGTGCCTCTTGCACCGATTCCCCAAGTCCAGGCCTTACAATGCCTCTCTCTCTTCTCCAGGCCTTACAATGCCTCTCTCTCTTCTGGCCGCCTCCAGTCCTCCCGCTAGCTCCGTCCTCTTCCACCCAACTTCCGCTTAGACTGAAGGGAGGCGGCCCCTTATATAGTGCTCCCGGATGAGCACCAGGTGTTTCCGGCATTCCCTCCTTAGCCACGCCCCAGCGTGGCGGAAGTGCCGCTGTCCTCCCGCAGCTCTCGGGCGCCACAATAAGTCTTCCCCCCAGCACTTCCTGGTGTGGCGGAAGTGCTGGGCTCCAGGGTTCCTCAGGCTCCAGGGCGCCGCCTGGCGGTGGCCACGGGCCCCTACAGGGTTGGGCTTCCAAGCCCTCTACCCGTGGCCCCCTATACAACCAGGGCGATCGCCCCCTTGCGGTCTGGGGGAGGCACAAGCCCTCCTCTGGTATTCCTGGGCGTCTCGGCCAGGCTCCATTCCCGGCCAGGGACCACACGGGTTAAACCGGCATCGGGGCGCCACCTGGCGGTGACCTCGGGTCCCTACAGGGCTGGGCTTCTAAGCCCTGTACCCGAGGCCCCCAACCTAACCAGTACGGACGCCCCCTCGCGGTCTGGAGGAGGCACAAGCCCTCCTCTCGTCCTCCTGGGCGTCCCGGCCGGGCTCCAGCCCCAGCCGGGGACCACAACACATTCTATATTATTTTGTAATTTCCTTTTCATTTTGAAGGTATTAAACATTTTTGTCATTATTTTTGCCAACATTTCAAGAATTCCACCCTTTTATATGATTTTGTATATGTATAATATTTGTAGTTGCTTTGTCTGTTGCTGTCATGTAACTGCAGGTTGTCAGGGAGTGATGTCATGGGCCAATTCCTATTAAAGATAGCAGCACACATCCAGATTTCTGGATAAACCCCAAACCCATATACATAGTTCAGAATTTTCATGGGGAAATCCGGATTTTGCATGTTTTTCTGTTTTACATTTTGCTTATTTTTGACTTTCTTGCTTTTTGGCCTTGAAATGTTTTTGTGTTTGATTTACTCCCTGATCTCCTGGTGCATTATTTCTATTTTGGCCCTGTGGACAGCCTTTTTTCATCACTAGCTGTATAATGGCTATGATTAGGATGGTAAACTAAACATAAATAAATAATAATAAGTTGCATTTATAGAGCGCCTTTCACAAACCCAAGGTAGATTGGGCAAAAAAAAAAAAAGATCACACAGAAGACAAAGGTTCGTCGAAGAGGAAAGTTTTGAGTGGAGATTTAAAGGTGGAGAAAGAGGAGCAATCTTGGAGAGACTGAGGAAGAGAGTTCCAGAGTTGCAGGGCTATAGTACTGAAGGACCTGTCTCTCAGGGTGGAGAGTCTGGTGTGTGGGACAGTAAGGAGATTACTGCTCGAGGACCTGAGAGAGCGACAAAGAGTGTAAGGAGTTAGGAGGTAGGGCTTTGAAGGTGAGAAACAGAATCTTGAATTTAATCCTTGATGGAACCGGTAACCAGTGAAGCTGGGAGAGAATAGGGGAGATGTGAGCAGAACACTCTGTGTGGGTGAGGACTCTGGCTGTGGAGTTCTGAATGTACTGTAGCTTCTGTATAGATTTTGCAGGGAGGGCGATGAAGAGAGAACTACAGTACTCAATACGAGACATTATGAAACAATTAACCAGAGTTTGAGCATCATTAAAGGACAGAAATGGATGGAGATGATAGAATGAAATTTTGGACAGAGACCTAATGTATAGCTCAAAATTAAGTGATGAATCAAACAAAACACCAAAGTTTTCCGACAACAGGATAAGGTTTGACAAGTGTACCATCAATAGAATTAGAGAAGTTAGATGCCTTAAAAAGTAAGGAGTTCGGGCTTACCAGTAACACTTCAGTGAAAATACAACAAGTATAAATTTGTTATATGGGGATGGACAAAAGTACTGTAGGTTACCAGTTCTGAGTACACACAACACAGTTTTTTCTTGTGTTATTCTTTACTGTATATATTAATTATTGGAATATTTACTTGTATTATTTGTCTTCTTATTATTGTAATAGTGTGCTTTAGTGTAGCAATCATAACCTACATGTCTTTATCTATAAAAAAAACTGTAAACTGTAAAGAAAAAGAATAAGAGCAGAGTCATCTGCAGAGTGTCAAGCACATTGTGGAAAGCAATTAAGTGATAAAGACCGAGAAGTAATCCTGAACATAGCGTCATGTATATAATAGCAGGCAGATTCTAACAGGACAGTGACCTCAAGCTCAAAGCAAAGACAACACAGGAAAGGTTTAGGGACAACTCTGGGAATGTCCTTGACTTGCCCAACCAGAGCCTGGACATAAACCCAGTTAAACACTGCTGACCTGAAAATTGCTGTCCAGTAATGGTCTCCATCTAACCTGACAGAACTTGAGAGGATCTGCAGAGAAGAATGGTACAAAATCCCTGGTTATAATGTCATATCCAACAAGACTCCAGGCTGTAAATGCTACCAGAGGTCCTCAACTAAGTAGTAAATATTTGTGTCAATGTGATATTTCCTTTTTGTGTTTTGAAAGGTGCTATATAGGCACCCGACCAGACACAGGCTGACAACGGAGGCATGTGTAAAAAATAAACAAAAAGATTTATTTTCTTCATCTGTGGGCTACGCCTACCTTGTACCCACAGACACAACACAGGCCTCAAAAAGAAACAAAAGCAAAAGCAAACACGACTCTTTTCTTTCTTCACTCCTCGCAGGCAGCGTCCTCGTCCTCGTCCTCCTCCTGACTCTGGCGCCTCGAGTAGAGACTGCAGGCTCCTCTTATAGTCCACCCAGAAGTGCTTCAGGTGATAATTAACCTAATTAAGGCTGCACTTCCGGGTGTGGCTGCGGTACAGCTCACATGGGCTCAGGAAGCCGTGCAGCGCCCCCTGGTGGTGGCCATAGAGCCCAACAGGGATGAGCTCCAGTGTTCCACAAATGTGGCCCCGATGCAACCCAAGGGGATTCCACCAAGTATTCCCATGGCTGCTCCCCTGGATCCAGTGTCAAAGGGGCGTCCCGGCCATGCATGGGTCCCAGCCATACGCCACAGTGTGTATGTTTTTTTTTAAAATAAATTGGCAAAAATTCCTAAAATCCTATTTTTGCTTTATCATTCTGGGGTATTGAGTGCTGTTTGATGAGGAAAATTTATTTAATTGAACAAATGGGTCTGTTTAGGCTGCCCAAACTGATTATCGATTTATAGTCACATACAGTAGTAATTACTTCTTGGCGCGGTGCAGCCTCACTATGGAGGCCTGCTTAATGTAATACACTCTCAAACAAGGACTCCTTGCCATTTTTTTCCTGGCACCTGTTCTTATTGCTGAAGGGGGGGATTTGGTTTGTCTGACTGGCATCCACTTGAGCTTTTTCTCAAATGCCTGCTAAAAAGCACACACACTGGGATTTTATCAACTTGTAAAGAAAACAGAATTAACATTTTATTTTTAATTCAAATAATGTTTCATACATTTTTTTTTAAATTGGAAAGGGGGATTTTTTTTTAAAATGGCATCCCCTTACTTTTTCAAAAAGCCTTTTAAAAAGGCAACCAAACCCGGGAAATTTTTTTAACTTGGGAAAGAAAAACGAAAAACCCTTTTATTTTTTAAATAAATAATTTTTTTCCCCAAAAATTTTTAAAATTTTATAATTCTTTTATTTTTTTTTTTAAATTTTATTTTCTAACTGTTTAATTACCCAAAGGAAATTTTATTTTTAAAATTTTTTCAATTTAAAAATAAATGATAAATAATCAATGTTTAAACTTGGAAAAAAATTTTTTTCCCCCAATGGGAATTTATTGGGAAATTTTTTTAAAGGGCCCCAAAAAAATTTAAATTTTAAAAACATATACCCTGGGTTTTTTTTTTTTAAATTTTTTTTCTTTTAAGGCTTTAATTTAATTTTGGGGGGCCAAATGGCTATCCCCGGTTTTAATCAAAAATAAACCCAAATTCCCCCAAAACCCTAAAAATAAAAAATTTTTGGGCCCTTCAATTTGGCATAATTGCCTAGGTTCCCTTTTCTTTTGATTTTTAAAAAATTCCCTTTCTGGGTTTTTTTTTTGGGTTTTGAAATGCTATGCCTGGGGTTTTTGTCCTTTTTGGGTAAAGATTTTAGAAAACCAAATTTTGGGGTTGCCCCCTAGTACTCCCGCTTTAATTTTAACAAAAAATTTCCCCCCAAAATCAAAAATTTAAAAAATTTCCTTTTTCCCCACCTTTTCAATCATTTTTTAGGGTGGGTTCCATCTTTTTGCTTCTTGAAAATTGGCAAAAAACATTTTTGGGTTTTTGGGTTACCCAACGGGTTCCGGTTTTGGGGAACGGCTTCCCCCTGCCCTTTTTGTGGGTAAAACCTCTTGAAAAAACAATTTTAGAAAAAACCCAAATTACAGTTACCAAATTTGCGCCCTTTTTGTTGTTAATAGCCCCTTCGGGCAAAGGCCTTACAAATAAAATTAAACAAAACTAATTTTTTAATTTTTCATTTCCCCAAATACTTCACTTTTATTTTATTATTTTTTTTAAAGGGAAATTTTAAATAAAAACCAAAAGGGGCCCCTTTTTAAGGAAAAAAAACAAGTTTTCGAAAACAAATTTGGAAGCCCCCTAAAATGGCATTTTCTTTTTAGTCCAAAAAAACTGTACTTAAAAAAAAACAAATAAAATTTAAAATTTTTGGCCACCTTTCTTTCATGCCAAGTTAAATGTACCAGCCCCTTGTTGGGGTTGAAATCATTACAATAAATTTTACCAAAATTTTAATTATTTTGGATTCAAAGGTTTTCCTTCCCTTCACTTATTTTATTTTATTTTCATTTAGCGTTTGAGATTTACCCGGTTCCCAAAACCTTTTTAAAAAGTTTTCCCTAAAAAAAAATAAAATGGAAATTTTTAAAAGGGGAAAACCCCCCTTTGGGGGGCCCATGTGGCCCCGGTTTTTTTAAAAATTTTTAAAAAAAAATTAATTAAATTTTTGGTGCAATTTTTAATTTTTTTTCCCGTACAAAATTGATTTTAAAATTCTTTCCCAAGGTTTTCTTTTTTATGCCCCCCAAAGTGGGCTATTAAACCGCCCTTATAATGTTTCTTTTGGGTTGACATTTTTTTATTACAGTAAAAATTCCTCCCTTTTTTATTTGGTTAAAGGAATCCTTTAAAGTTTCTCTTTAGGTTTATTTCCTAAACAAAATTCTGTTGGTTCCAAGTTTTAAATTGTATTTTCCCCGGTTCCCCCCAAAATTTTCCCCTGACCCCCAGCCTTTTATAATTTGTAAAAGCAAAATGGGAAAATTTTAAAAAGGGAGAAACCCTTTAAACTTTTTTGGACCGGGGAAACCCCCCGTTTTGGGTTTTATTTCCTCTTTGGCAAAAAAAAAATGTATTTTTGGGATTAAAAATTTTTAAGGAAAAAATTTTTTTTTTTTTTATTTCTTTTGTTTTTATTTCTTTTCCAAATTTTTTTCTGTTTTTTTTATCCCTTTTTTTATTTTTAAATTTTTGGGGTTTTTGCAAAAATTTTTGAATTATGTTTTTGTAAAGGTTAGGGGTTACCTTTTTTTTTAATTTTTTATAGCAAACCCCCTGTAACCCTGTTTTTCCACCCTTTTTTGGGAGGAGAAATCCCGGAAAAAGGGTTCCCCCTTTATCCCGGGAAACCACAAAAAAACCCCCAAAAAAACAAATGTTGGTTAAAAACAAATTGGGAAACCCCAAATTTTTCCCGGGAAAAGGGTTTTTCCCGGGGCCCTTCAAATTTTTTTAAATTTCCCTTTAATTTTTTTTAGGGGGAAAAATAGTTTCTAATTGGGGCCCCGACATTGACCTTTTTTTAATCTATTTTAAATTTGGACCAGGAATATTGTTGGGAATTGTATTCCCCTTTTATAATTTTTGGGCCCGAGTAATTAAAAAAGGTATTTTTTAAAAAATTGTGGAAAAAAATTTTAAAAATTTAACATGTTGTTAAATTTTTTTTTTTGATTTTTTGTTTTCTTTTATTTTCGCAGGTTTGTTTTATACTTTTTTTTTAAAACCAAATATTTTTATTTATATTATTTTTATAACAAAAATTTAAAGGGAAATGTTTTGAAAAAAAGAGGCCCAAAAAAATTTGTGGAACTTGGGTTTAAAATTAAGGTTTTTTAAAACCTGAGGTCCGGTCCCTAATATTAGCCCAAAATACCTTTTTGGGGTTAAGGAGAGAAAGAAAATCCCAAAAAACCCCAAAAAAAAGATTTTAAAAAGCGGTTTTTCCGCGTCAATCTAAGTGCAAGAAAAAAGGAAAACAAATCTTTTTCCCGGAGGAGGTCCCAAAAAGGGTTTTGTTCCTTTAATTATTAAATTTACATTTAATTTTTTAATTTTTCAATTTCAATAGGGGTGGGGCCTGGTTAAAAAGCAAAAGGGGGTTCACGGTATTTCCCCTTTTTAAAAAAGAAAAAAGAATTTATTTATGAATTTATACCCTGATGTAAAATTTGTTAAAACCCCCTTTCCTAAATTTTTGTTTAAATCGGGTTTTATTTAAATTTAAGACTAGCAAAATAATTAAGGCCCCAAAAAAAATTTTTTTTTAAAGGGGAATTTTTTAAAAAAAAAATCAAAATTTTTAAAATAATTAAACATATTTTAAATTAAAGGGTTTTTGCCGGGGGAAAAAAAAAGGGGCCAAATATTCCCCAAAATTAAGGAAAAATTTTTATATATACAAATATATATATTTATATTATTATGGGGTTAATATTAAAAAGAGAAAGGTGTGTTTTAAAAAAAAAAAACAAAAAACATTTTAAAAAGAATATATTGTTAAATGTAAAGGAAAAATGTTAACCCAATATATGCAAGGGAAAAAAATAAAAATAAAGGGGGTTTTCAGTAAAACATTCGTTTTAAAAGAAGGCATTTAAAAGGGAAAAGGAAAACATTTTAAAATAAAAACATGATTTCAAAGAAAAAATTTTGGTATTTCGGAGGCCCAAAAATTTTTTCACACGGGGGATAGAAAATTTACTTTTTTTGGTTTAACGCCTTTTCGTTTTTTGGTAATTGCCTTAAAAGGGTTTACCAAATATTTAAAAAAATTTTTTTTCCCTTCATAAACAAGTAAACTTGCCATAAAAGGGAAAAAAAAAAAGTTTAAAAATTTTTTTATATAGAGGGGAAGTGGTACTTATAAACCTTTTTGGGGAAAAGGGGGCCCTTTTGGGAAAAAACCCCCTTCCAAATTTCCAAAACCGGAGCGGGACTTCCCGTCCCATCGTAAAGTTTGGTTCCCTTTTAACCCCTACCTTTCCAAACCCCTTCCCCTAATTTTTCCGATAAAGTCGCCATTTTACGGAGAAAATTTTCCCCGGTTTTTTTTTTGGCATGCTTTTTGGAAAAAAAAAATGGGACGGCCTTCAAAACTTTGGGGTTTTTTTAAAAGGGGGAACATTCTTTTTGGAAAAAGAATAATTTTCAAAATAAATATAAAACCAAACAACTTTAGGTCAAAATTCAATTAAAAAGGCATATATATATATAAATAACCCCCTACACAAATATTTTAAAATAAAAAAAAAAAAAATTTAATAATTTGGGGGGGGGCCGAATTTTTTGACATTCCCCCCATGGGAAAATGGGGTTTTTCTTTTTTCAAAATATGCCCAAAAAAAAAAAAAGCCAAAAAACCTTTTTGGCCGGCCCTTTTTTAACCTTTTAAAATGTTCCCCTTTAAAAAAATGGCCTTTAGTTTTCCCCTTTTAAAAAATTTTAAAAAAATGGAAGATTTTTTTAAAGGACTGAAAAAAATTAAAAAAAGGCTTTAAAAAAAAATTTTTTGGGTGGGTAAAAAAAAGATTTTTTTTTTAAAAAAAAGCTTGGAATTTTTGGGGCGTTTTTTGTGTTAACCCCTCCTTAAAATTTTTTATAACTTTTTTAAAAACTGGCCCCCAAAGTGGGCCCGAGGGTAAAAATGGTTTAGGGGGCCTTTTTGGGACCCCAAAAAGCACCTTTTCCGGGGACCCCCAGGAAATTTTAGAATTGAACAAAAAGTTCCCCCTTTTTTTTTTAAAAAAGGGAGGATTAAAAAATCATTTTTTTTTTTAACGCGGGGTTTTGGAAGGCCCCCACCCCCCTTTTTTCCCTTTTTGGGTTTTTGCTTGTGGGGGAAAAAAAAAATGGGAAAGGGTTTTAAAAAAACCGGGCAATTATCGAAATTGGTTCCCAATTTGTTTTAAATTAGGTAAATGGGAAGGGAGATGATGACGTGACTCCCCCACCCACCTTAACTATCAATCCCTCACAAACACAGACTCAAGCACACCCCTTCACCTGCAATTTTAACTTAGTTACAAAGTGATAAAAACTCGCGTTTATATCCTGCGTCTTCTCATTAAACTTGTATCCCGCATTACATGTGGGCATGAGAAACGCCAGCAGCAGCCTGTCTATGAACTTAATTTAAACTTTAGGTTTACACCTTGCTTTGTTTCTGAAGTAGCAGCACTCATGAATATGGTAGTATATGTCACTCGCTTGCTTCTTATTGTTTCGCTGCCTTCTCAATTATATAATGCATGTTTTCTTCAGCGCTTTTTGGAGGTCTTCCTGGTTTTCTACGCACTGCGTTGACAGTCAGTTCACGTGATTATGTGGTAGGCATGATGATGTCACACGAAACTCCGCCCCCCACGGCTTTCAAGCTCAACTCCATTACAGTAAATGGATAAAAATACCTTCCAGTTATGACCATTACATGTAGAATTTCGAAATGAAACCTGCCCAACTTTTGTAAGTATGCTGTAAGGAATGAGCCTGCCAAATTTCAGCCTTCTACCTACACGGGAACCTGGAGAATTAGTGATGAGTCAGTGAGTGAGTCAGTCAGTCAGTCGGTCAGTGAGTCAGTCAGTCAGTCAGGGCTTTACCTTTTATTAGTATAGATATACAGGGTGGGCCATTTATATGGATACACCTTAATAAAATGGGAATGGTTGGTGATATTAACTTTACACATTAGTATATGTGAGGGGGGAAACTTTTCAAGATGGGTGGTGACCATGGTGGCCATTTTGAAGTTGGCCATTTTGGATCCAACTTTTGTTTTTTCAATAGGAAGAGGGTCATGTGACACATCAAACGTATTGGGAATTTCACAAGAAAAACAATGGTGTGCTCGGTTTTAATGTAACTTTATTCTTTCATGAGTTATTTACAAGTTTCTGACTACTTATAAAATGTGTTCAATGTGTTGGATTGTCAATGCAACCCTCTTCTCCCACTCTTCACACACTGATAGCAACACCGCAGGAGAAATGCTAGCACAGGCTTCCAGTATCCGTAGTTTCAGGTGCTGCACATCTCGTATCTTCACAGCATAGACAATTGCCTTCAGATGACCCCAAAGATTAAAGTCTAAGGGGGTCAGATCGGGAGACCTTGGGGGCCATTCAACTGGCCCACAACGACCAATCCACTTTCCAGGAAACTGTTCATCTAGGAATGCTCGGACCTGACACCCATAATGTGGTGGTGCACCATCTTGCTGGAAAACTCAGGGAACGTGCCAGCTTCAGTGCATAAAGAGGGAAACACATCATCATGTAGCAATTTCGCATATCCAGTGGCCTTGAGGTTTCCATTGATGAAGAATGGCCCCACTATCTTTGTACCCCATATACCACACCATACCATCAATTTTTTTGTTCCAACAGTCTTGGAGGTATCTATCCAATGTGGGTTAGTGTCAGACCAATAGCGGTGGTTTTGTTTGTTAACTTCACCATTCACATAAAAGTTTGCCTCATCACTGAACAAAATCTTCTGTGTAAACTGAGGGTCCTGTTCCAATTTTTGTTTTGCCCATTCTGCAAATTCAGTGCGCCGATCTGGGTCATCCTCATTGAGATGCTGCAGTAGCTGGAGTTTGTAAGGGTGCCATTTGTGAGTAGCTAATATCCGCCGAAGGAATGTTCGACTAATGCCACTCTCCAATGACATGCGGCGAGTGCTACGCTGTGGGCTCTTGCTGAATGAAGCTAGGACAGCCACTGATGTTTCTTCATTAGTGACAGTTTTCATGCATCCACATTTTGGCAAATCCAACACTGAATTTTTTACGAAACTTAGGAAGCAGTTTGCTAACTGTAGTATGGGAGATGGGTGGTCTCATAGGGTGTCTTGCATTGAAATCTGCTGCAATGACCCGGTTACTGCATTCACCAAACATCAACACAATTGATGTGTCACATGACCCTCTTCCTATTGAAAAAACAAAAGTTGGATCCAAAATGGCCACCATGGTCACCACCCATCTTGAAAAGTTTCCCCCCCTCACATATACTAATGTGCCACAAACAGGAAGTTAATATTACCAACCATTCCCATTTTATTAAGGTGTATCCATATACAGTAAATGGCCCACCCTGTAGATTTTAATAGTTGTACTGATTTTTTTCCTTTAACTGACTGGCTTAATCTAACCTTAACAGTTAGTTTCCTTGTTAATTTAATGATACAGTATAGGTTGATAATAGTATTACACTTCTCTCTTACTGTGATGCTTGTTTTTAATTGTCATTATTAAGGTCATTATTAAGCATTTAAATCTACAGCAAAAACAGAAATATTTCTAAATGTGTAATAAATGTAAAAATCATGCTGCTGTGCTTTTCTGAATGTAGAATAAGAGAAGAGAAAAAACACCTAATTAAATGAGATCAGTGTTATCAGTTATTATGAATCTGGTTGAAACAAAAACCTGAAGTCACAGTGGGCCCCCAGGAAATATGAAGACCCCTGCTCTAAACTGTTTGAGTATGAGTGTTTAATGGCTGCTCTCCCGGTGTCCTATCCAGGGTTTGCTCTTAAATTGTCCCCATTGCTTATAGGACACATTTCACTTCCTCCATCAACAACAACAACAACATTTATTTCTTTGGCCCAAACGATGTAACTCAATGTTCTTTACAAGATGACAAAGAAGTAGTTACATTAGAGAATTAGAGAAGTAAAATAATGTATAAGTAGTATACAAAAATAAATAATGCACACTTACATAAGATAAATGCATAAAAAACAAAATTGTGTCATTAAGTATAGAATTCTTTTTTTAAGTCTCCAAATGATGGTCCGATGGTCAGTTGGCCAGGGTGGACTGAAGAAAAAAAAAACTCCAGTTAAGATGGATTACAAAACAAAATCTGTTGTGGCACCAGGCCAAAAGACCATCCAGACCTCACTGGTCATTCTCACTAACATAAATGCTTTTAGGCCGTTCTTTATTTTTTTTGTTTTTAAGACTTTATTTTAGAAGATTCGACACAGTGGGCTATTGAAGTTGTACTCTGTTGGTCTGACTCTCTTTCTCATGGGTGGGGGTTGATTTGATTCACAATTAGTTTTGTAAAACTTGACTTGCTTGTATGGAATGTTTTTTGATTTCAAATAAATAAATTCAATAAGATGTTAAAAAATTTAAGTTGTGAACTTGTAGCCTTTTAATGTAAAATAATGGAAAGTTCAAACGGTAGCTGGGAGGTTCTGGTCTTGCACTGCATGTTAGTTGTTCATCACTTATAGTAAGGGATGATGCAGTTTGCCACGTTATAATCCATGGAGTTGCCTCATGTACTGGTGAGGGGTATTGGGGGCAGTCCCTCATATTTAAATAGGAAGTGGAAGGTGACGAGGGGAGAGATTCAACAGATACAATCACTCAACAATCACTCATGGCATTCACTGTCTGAACATCATGGCTTACCGCATATACTCGCATTGAAGTTCTCCTACGGATAAGTCGGGGCTTGATTTTACCATATAATTTCTGGTATTTTATAATGTCAGTCGTATAAGTCGAATGTGGAAAACTCACGCTACTGTTCCAAGAGATTATGATATACTAACGCCCACCTGAGAGAGTAACCACAGAGCATTCTGCCTTTTTTTTCTCTCTATTGTGCCTATGTGACTACTTGGTAATACCCAAACTATTCCGAAGCAACGTTTGCACTGTTTTGTGTTTTTTTTATCTCAAACCCTCATACACCTGTATCGTAAGAGCATCCCGTATCTACAATGCATTCGATCAGAACAAAATATGAAGCTGGTTTTAAATTAAAAGTCGTTCAAGTGGTGAAAGAAATTGGTAACTGCGCTGCTGCAACAATATTCGATGTGTCTGAGAAACTGATGCAAAATGTGAAAAAAAAATTAAGTGTCGCATTTTTGAACGGATGTATAAGTCAGGGTCTGATTTTATGATCGATTTTTCGGGTTTCAAGACCTGACTTATACTTGAGCATGTATGGTAATTATCCAAAAAATCACAGTTGCAAGAGATTTTACATGAGAGATTTGAAGGAAGACTACAGTCGATGTCAAGATACCCATAAGGCAGATCAGTTTATTCTCTTTAGGAAGTCATTCACTAGAGAAGTCACCATCCAGTTATCTAAAAGGAAAAATCTGTTGTTTTAGTACTGATTAATTAAATGTTCTGCAATCTCAATTCCTAGACCATGTTGTTTGCTGGCCATGATATCCAGCAACTTTGAGGAGATCCTGTGAACTTAAGTGAATCTTTCTTCACCAACAGATGCCCCACAGCCTCTGGATGCAGCCTCTCATGATACACTCATTGAAAGCAGTGACACTGGACACCATCTGGAGGAGCCAATCTGCCACAGCAACAGCTACTCCCTAAGTATGACAACCATCAGAGCAACCAGGCCCATAAACACTTATACACTGGCACTGCGAGTACTGTGCAGGGTGGACACAGAACCTCTGCATTTTTCCAAAGTTTATTCTGAGGTTTATTTAGGGGTGTGTCCTTGCTCCTACTCTGTTCAATGCTTGCATGGACTGGGTGTTGGGCAAGGTCGTGGAGCCCAGCGGCTGTGGAGCATCTGTTGGTGAAGAAAGATAAAGACCTCTTAGGCACAGCCATCAGCAGTGTGTCTGTCTTCAGAGAGATTGTCGACCTTGTCAAGAGGTCTACTTACCTCAGCAGTGATATTTATTTTCCTGGTGACTCTACTTATGAAGTCAGTAGATGGATTGGGAGAGCATGGGGGGACATGAGGTCGCTGGGAAGGGGTATATGGCACTCCTGATATCTATGCAAAAGGACGAATGTCCAAGTCTTTAGAGTCCTGGTGCTTCCTGTCTTGCTATATGGTTGAGAGACATGGACGCTATACAGTGACCTGAGATGAAGATTGGACTCCTTTGGTACTGTGTCTCTTTGGAGAATTCTTGGGTACTGCTGGTTTGACTTTGTGTTGAATGGGCAGTTGCTCATGGAGTCCTGAATGAGGCACATTACCTGCATTGTAAGGGTGATGCGGCTCACAGGATCCTCATTGTTGAGGACCCGAGTGGTTGGACCGGGCAAAGGGAATGCCCATGTAACATCTGGCTGCAGCAGATAGAGGGTCATTTTTGGAGGGTGGGACTGGACTGCGTGTCTGCCTTGGGGGTTGCCAACCAGTATCCTGAGCTGTTTTGTTATATGGTGGGTGCAGCAGCACGCTGTACCAGTGCATGCTCCCAACCTGACTGACCTGTTGTTTGCTGTATATAGCATTATTAGCACTTATTGTCTATATTGCTGTGTTGCTACATGGGGTTTTAGTTATATAATGTCATTTATTATGTTAATGAATTTTAAATATTTTTTAGTTGAAGTGTGATTTCTAAGCTAAGGGGGTTTATGGGACTGGAAAGCTAAGAGTTGGCCTTTTCCTTTACAAATAACAGGATGTTGTAGCTGCCTTGATGGTGATTACACAAATCATGGTGAGACCCCTTTAGGGTTCTCTACAGCTTTATGGTTTAAATGCCAGTGCCCGAGCCATTGGCTTTACTGAATGGATGGTTACTTTAGTTACACAAAGAACTGTGAAACACAAGGATTTTTAAAAAATAGGCCTCATGTGTTAGACAGATGGTTGCAAATGTGACAGAGCTCGGTGCAGTAGTTCCAAAAACAATAATGATGTGTTCTCAGTTCTTTTTCTTTATTTACATATCTGTATTGTACATATTTATCCTGCTTTTGCAAATAAAATACACTTTCATTTTGGAACAATTACATTTGGTCTTTAGTTGTTGACAATCATTCCTTTACCTTGCCACAAATCACGTAGCAGCTGCTGCACTATTGTTATCACCCATTTTCTGTCCTTTATATAACTTGCATCATTCTGTCCCCGACAGAAAGATAATATTTATAAAGGTTTTGTCTAGCAAGCAAATCACTCAATAGTGATGTTTAATAAATGCTGTGCAAAAGGAAGAGAAGGAACAAAAAGAAACAATAACTCATTTTAAATTAAAATTTACATTACAGTTTGTACATACTGTATATAAAAAATCAGCATAAAATATAACACTTAAAATATATTAGCTATTTTGCATGTGTGGGTTAGGTAAGAAATGTATTATTTTTTTTAACTTGGCTCTGTGGCCTGCTGTGTTTCACTGACTGATATTTGCAACATGTAAAATAAATCGGGAGAAATGTACCCTTTCTATACACTTCAAATGCTTCCATTCAGGGTCATGGGAGACTGAAGCTTTCCCCATAGCAGTGGGCATAAGACAAGGACCAGCTCTGGGTGGGACACTAATCCTTCTCAACACACACATATCCCAACGCTTACCATCACTGGGACATTTAAGAAAGACCAATCAAGGATACCGTTGGACTGCAAGAAGAAATCTGAGAAACCCTTGCAAAAATATATATAGGTAGAGCATTTAAACTCCACATACTGTAGATCAGTGGCTCTCAACCTTTACTCCTCCTAGGTCCACCATTGTACCATGAGAATACAGTGGATTCAGAATATATTCAGACTCCTTCACGTTCTGCACATTTTATTGTGTTGTACATTTCATTTTAAATGGATAAATCTGACAGCATGTGAAACATGTTCAGAAAGGTTTGAAAAATGTATTAAATCAAAAACTACACTCTCTTATTCATATATTCAGACCATCAGTTTAGTACTTTGTAGAATCTCCTTTGGCTGGCAGCAAGTATAACATGAAGTCATCTTGGTTAAGCCTGTGTAAGCTTTGCACACCTGCATTTGGGCAGTATATTCCTTCCTCCCTGGCAGATCCTCTCAAGCTCCATTAGACTGGTTGTGAAGCAACTGTAAACTGCCATCTTCAAGACGTTCTTTGGAATGTAAGTCTGGGCTTTGGCTGGGCCACTCAAGGACAGTCACAGATATGTCCAAAAGTCAGTCCAGCATTGTCTTGGCTGTATGCTTCAGGTCATTGTCATGCAAAAAGGTGAACTGTCACCCCAGTCTGAGGTTACATGCACTCTGGAGCAGGTTTTCTTTAGGGACATCTCTGTATTTGGCTGCATTCATCCTTTCCTAAATCCTGACCAGTCTCACTGTCCCTGCTACTGAGAAGCACCCTCATAGCATGATGCTGACACAACCATGCTTCACTGTTGAGATGGCATTAGGTAGGTGATGAGCAGGGCCTTGACTTTGCGACACATAGTGTTTGGATTTCTGCCTAAAAATCAATTTTTGTGTCATAAGACTAGAGAATCTTTTTCATCATGCTCTTAAAGATCTTTTGGAAAGAGTGGCTTCTGTTTACCAACTCTACCATAAACACCTTATTGGTGGAGGGCTGCTCAGATGGTTTGTCTTTCTGACAGGTTCTCCCATTACAGCAGAGGACCTCTGAAGCTTGTTAGAGTGACCTATGGGTTCTTGCTCACATTCCTGAAGGCCCATCTTCCCAGTTACAAGCTGGGACAGCCACCTCTAGGAAGAATCCTGGTGGTTCCAAATGTCTTCTATCTCACAATTATTGATGCCACTGTGCTTTGGAGAACACTCAAAGGTTTAAAAATGGTTTTATACCGTTGTGCTAATTTATGCTACACCCTTAGTTTCTTGTGAATGTCTACACAGAGTTTCTTGGGCTTCATGGCTTGTTTCTTGTCCTGTCATGTCATGTGAAATGATGGACTTTACATACATAGGTGTGTGCCTTTCTAAATGATGTCCAATGAATTCAGTTGGACTCCAATTAAGGTCCAGACATCTCAAGGAGGATTAAAGCATATGGTACACACTTGACCACAATTTGGAGTGCCACATAAACAGGTCTGAACACTTACAAGTACATGAATGAAAGATTTAAGTGTTTAATTTTTAATAAATTTGCAAACTTTTTTGAAAACATGTTTTCACTTTGTCCTTATGGCTTATTGAGTATAGATTGATCGGCAGAAATGGTAAACTTATTCATTTAAAGTTAAATCTACAACACAATAATGTGTGCAGAAAACTATAGGGTTTGAATACTTTCTGAATCCATTGTGGGCACAGTTGCTTCAGTTTTGACAAAGCTGCTTGTTTTTTAGCTTAATTTTTTTTAACAAAAGCATTTTTGCTGCTAGTGCTGTTATACTGCTTGTGTATTCATAATCATAATCCAAAATCAGTAGCCCTTTTCAAGGACAGCTTGTATGTTTTTATTAAATAAAACTAATTATTACTAGTGCCTAAATTTCTTAATCATAACATAAAATGAGTAAGCATTTTGGGTTCTAAATAATAAGCAGTAATTACCAAAATACAGAATTTTGTCACTGAAGTGATAACAACAAAAGCTGCTCTCTACTCACTTGGCTGAAGCATTATTTTTAAAATTAGTATTACTAAAAATAAAAAAAAATAAGTATTTTTAAGATTCAGAATTAGTCATGGCAGACATTTTCTCATAACATAGTTATGGTCACTTTGTTATCCTCTAGATTCATCACTCGAGAATTTCCATCAATGTGTTATCTGTTCCCATACAACAGTCAATTCAGCAGAGAAGACAAAAGTATCATGTAGGGCTGTGGCAGCAGCCAGGTAAGTTGCAGAAAGATGGCCAACCCTGACTCCTGCACAGCTTTTAAAAAGTGAGAGGAGTGGAGTGGCAGCCGCAGTGTGCATCAAGTCAAGCTACCATTTCCTTCACGACCATCTATAATGTATATATAATTCACTAAGGCAAGACACCCATGGAAAGCACGCCGGAAGGGGCGTGGATTCACTAAGCCGCCAACAAGTAAGACACCTATGGCACACACAGGAAGGAGTCACACCGGAGGTGAATCGCCATATGCAGCGTGTAAAACGGTTTGCGAGGGGTATCCCATGGGATCCTTAAAACAATCCTTTACAATTGAGGTTAAAACACAATGAAGTAAGCAGTCTTTAAAAACCGAGTTTTCGGTTACGACGCACAGCCACGTGCACCATAGCACACTGTTTTACATGCTGCATACAGCAATTCTCATCTGCGACAAACATGCGTCTTCTTAAAAGCTTCTGCAGGAACACGGAAAGTCTACGTGAGTCACAGGTGCATCTGGACTGTGCAAAGACGACAACGACTCAAGTGACGAGTTGGAGGTGGGCACATGAGCGATGCTGGTCTGCCAGTTTTCAGTCACGGACGATTGTGTGTTGGTTCGTTCCGTGCATTGTTACAATGTTGCTTTTCTTGCTGATTTATTACATTACTGATTTTTCAAATGTTCATTTTCTCCCTGTGCTTAAAAAATCATTAAAAAACCGGCCTGATTATGCGGCGTCTGGTACGCCGCGGGTTGGCTATTTAAAATATTTGCCATCAAGCTAAAACACTAAACTTCTCTATTATGTGTCCCATTCTCTTTATTTTTTTCTTTTTGGGTCTTTAGGTGCTGCCTATTCATTCTAACTACAGGTTAGTAGCTGTTATTATGTGCTCTTAACATACAGATAAATAGAAGCAACCATTGAACCCCAAATGGCTGTGTGTCTGTGGGATTCTAATATTCATCTGGACATGATGAGGGCACCGGAACTGCATTTTATTGGTAAGTGTAATCCAGTTTAACAATATACAGATGTGATCTATTTATGAAACACGCTTTAAAGAGGGTCTTTGAGAAAACTAAGTCATTGAATGTCGTAAGTAAAAAGTTTTGAATATTGATGAAGTAGTCTGTTTTAAAAATGTAAATCTGATACCCAGCTGTAGCTTGATTTTTACTCATTGTGTGGCTTCACTGGAGGCTGAATGGGGTCCACCGGGTTGAGAACCACTGCTGTTTGTCATAACTCAAATGAGAATCACACCATGTTCATGTTTAAAAATTCAACAGGAAACAAAGCAAACCCCAGCATGTGCTGACTGGTAGCTTCACTTACTCTAAGCTGACCCTCGATACAGTCATACCATATAGTAGTAATGCAATGGACACCTCCTGTATTTCTTATGACTGTGTGGCCAAACTCAAATCCAGTTCTGTCTTTAAATTAGTGATGACACCATCAACATAGATAAGAGGGGAGATGTGTCAGAAAAACAAACTTTTCTTTGATGACAAAAAGATCTGGTCAACCTTAAACTTAACTGGAATGAGTTATGTCACGAGATTCATGGCAGCTTTTATGGTCAAGTCTGAAAGGCATGAGGAAAGCTGCTTTTTAACACCAAAATCTAAGTCATAATTTCACCAGTGTACTTGTAATTGTTTCATACAGGTTATACAGCAGCATCAGTGTTTCCTGGGAAGGGAAAAATGTGGGGAAATCTTTAGATGTTGCATGGTCACCAACTGCATATCTGTTTTCATCCCTAGAATGGAGGAGAAGCCCCTGGAACGTGTCTGATATCACTTCTGCCTTTATGTCACAAGCCCTACCCCTTCCAGTTCCACATATATTTAAACAAGACGTTCACTGGAAGTCAATGTTCATTACTGGACCAGTTTCTAAAAATGACAGAACTCCCAGCTGCAGAAGCTAAAACTTTTAACCTATAAGATGATGTAAATGCCTGTTTTTGCCATTTCGCTCTATCTAGTCTGACAACTCAGACCTCGAATGGGGAAAACACATCTCTTTACTTAGTCAGTCAGTCAGTCATTCTCCAACCCTCTATATCCTAACACAGGGTAATGGGGGTCTGCTGGAGCCAATCCCAGCCAGCACAGGGCATAAGGCAGGAACAAATCCCGGGCAGGGCGCCAGCCCACCGCAGGACACACACAAACACACCAAGCATACACTAGGGACAATTTAGGATCGCCAATGCACCTAACCTGCATGTCTTTGGACTGTGGGAGGAAACCCATGCAGACAATGGGAAAACATGCAAACTCCATGCAGGGAGGACCCGGGCAGCGAACCCAGTCTCTTTACTTAGTTTTTATTTATATATGTGTATATATATTATAAAAAGGAATACAAAGAACAGATAAAGGGTTGGGCCTCTGAAGTATGCCCCTTTTAACGTCCAGTTGCAAAAGATAAGGAGAAATTGAAAGAAATGTTGTTCAAATATCTATCACCAGTCGGTACAGTTCCTCCATATTAGTAAATTGTTTCTGAATGTGGAGTTCTGTCCTGTTCAGAAGCAGGTCCTGTCGGAGCGTAAAATGCACCAGAGATTCTCACCTTGAAAGAAAGCTCTAGGAGTTGAAGGACAGGCAAACAGAGTAGTTAGTTTTATTGCAATAAACAATAACACAGACTCAACCCAATTAAGCCAAGCTGAGCTGAACCCTGAACAAGTCAAAAGTTACAGTTTATATAATCATTTCTTAACATTTCGACCTCGCTTGAAACAACTCATTTGCTGCTTATTCTGACTCCCCACTCCAGCTGGCCTCTTCCAGGCCCTTTCTGAAAGCACCAATATTTCTCGTAACTTGTCACTCATTATCATTCCTTGCTTCCCTTATTTCCTAACTAGCCCTCAACTGGCAGTTGCTCCCACTTCTCTGACCTTGGGCTTTTTCCATTCATCATTTTCCCCCTTCTCTGTCCTTTTGGGTAATTAAATATTGGAGTTCAATAAAAAAGAAATATGGCCTATGCTTTTACTTAACTATTTACTTGGCATACCTGACTTGTGTAAAAGTTCACCTTAAGTTTTAATGCTTATAAAAGTTCATATTAAGTTTACATCTACTTATGCTAATACATAACCTTTTATTTTTCATAGTCCCAGAATGAACTACAAGTTCCACAAACTTGCCAGTTTATGCAGCAGTTGTGCCAGAAGAGGTAGGCATACATCATTATACCAGAAGTCATGCCAGGTATCTTCTGGGAGGTTTTCCTCCATTGTAAAGGAAATGGATATTGGGTTAGTCCTTGGCTTTCACCCAATTTTTCCCTTCACTAAGACACTCCTCACACTCATGTGCATGGCACATGTCATGTGTATACACACATACACACACACACACACACTGGACATCATCTGACACTAGGCAAAGAGAGATATGCAAGTATGGATTTCTTTGTACTATAAACTTGAATCTAAACTCCAACGTCTGCAACAGACAAAGTATATCTGTGTGTGTTCAGTTCTTTCAGCCTAGAAGTACTGCCCATATACTATAAGTGTCAATGGTCCCAAACCATAGAGGTTTGTAACTGTGAAATTTGGGTCAGTGAGGGTGAGATCTCTGTACAGTAAGTGTTGTAGGAACACTATAGCAGGATTTAAGATATTTTAGAAATGATACGTAAGAGAGATCACATTGATGAGATTTAAAAATTGTTAGGATGTTCGTCTACAGTATTCTGTGATTTACTGTTTGTTCCACATTCTTACAAAACAACAGGTGATTAAGTTCTATATTGTTTTCTTTTAATTTGTCATCAATGTCATCAATACCCTTAAGAATTTGTAAGATGCGTATTAGGTCCCCATATGATCCATTCTGTTCATTTGATTAGCCTGTCAAGTGAGGACATGCTGATTAGTCTAAGGACATACGTGATTGCTCTTCTGAGCAGTCTCTTGTACTTGTGCTGTTAGTTAGTGCAGTCTTTTTTGTACTGTGTTGACCACAATGACACACAGTGATGAGAGATTTTTTAAAAGTGCAAGGTGGCACATTTCAAAAAGGAAGAGGAGCAGAACAGAGTTTTGGAATGAAGGTGGACGCCAGGCCATGGAGAGTTTTAGAATAAAGATAGGTGAATTTGACATGTGCTGGTAATGATCAGCTAGTAAAGAGCATGCAAGGAACTGGAAGTTTGTAAATCTATTTGTACAGATATGATAGCAAAATTTAAAAGTGGCTGTAAATATTGCACAGCATTACAGTTACAAAACAATTTAGAGAAGCATTCAGTATGCTTCAAATTTTTTAGTTAATGTTCCTGTTTGGAATGGCAAAACCTAACGTAATAAATTCTCAAAATAACATTTTTCCCCTTACATGGTGGAAAATCATTTGGGGGGCAAGCTGCTAACCTGGGTAAACCTGAAACAGGGTTGTTAAACTGGTGAAGATAAAATAAGTAAATATGATGGGCTTTCCATACATACGATTAAAAGGTGTTCTGTATCGAATTTATCCTTCAGCAATGCATTACTCACATTTCCTTTAATTAGCATCAGTTCTGCAAGTTTGTGCATTCTTTCGTTTAGCAATTTAAAACTTTTTTAATCTCTCAAGATTATCATTTTTTTTTTATTTTAATGCCCTCAAGGGCTTTGATTTATTTTCCTCTAAAATGTTCCTTTGACTCTCCAACAGATACAGTAGCAAAACATCTGTGAACGATTATATTCAAATCCCTTCCCAGCCTGAGAATGTGCCAGCTCCTGTTCTCTATTCCTAATTACAGAAAAAGCCTAATTAGAATATTTAAATAAAGAGATGAACAAAGCATTTATTTTATAAGGAAAGAAATAACATACACTCCTTAACAAACAAACTAAATATGTTAAATAATGTGAATAACTTACTATTTAGTGTTAAATGTATTCATTTATAATAAGCAAAATGGCATAATGGTTCTTTTGGCCTGGTGAAAAAAAGACAAAGGCTGCCCCTTTTAAACTCTGCACATTACAGACAGGGTAAAACATACTTTTGTATTAGTTATATCACCTACAAGTACAAATAAAAAGTTCTAATGTTATTCATTTATGTTTTAAAAATGAATGGGAATATTCACAGTATTGTCAGCTTGCATGGCATTTGGCTCCATAAGCTTGTGAGAAGTGAAATAAGTCCAACAGGTCCTGATTGAGTTTCTTCCAAACTATTCATGTTCCAGAATGTGAAAATAGGTGAAATACAACAAGAAAAATGTAATGAAAACAAATGTAAGTGTGTTCAGTGTTAAAACAACCAATTAAACATTCCATTGATTCAAATAATCATTGCCATATTATGTAGCAGAGAAACTTGTGCACTTTTATTAAAGGAAGATTGACAAAATATTTAATCTTTCTCTAGTGTACCTTTATGCAAAAATTATTGGTCAATACCCAACCACTGAAGATGAAAATAATTTAATTTGATTAATCAAAAACCTGTAATGTTTTTCTCTTTTAACATCTGTCCAGAAATGTAACCATCCCCGGAAGTTATCTATACACAATATTTACTTCTGGGGTCTGCTCCGTTTCTTTTACCTAATGCCGGTACTTAGAGTGGGATATGGGTTCTGGTACACACTCAACAGTTTCCTGTCTTGTATCTGAGGCCCTCCTGGGATAGGCTTCGGCTTCATCACGGCCATACTCTGGATAAGATTACTTATAAGGTATTAAAAGACTAAACATATGCATCAAAAGACACTGGCTAGAACAATGGGATTGGCAGGTACACTTGAGAGGTCTCTGGACGCTTTTTATTTCTTTGGATGTGTCCATTAATCCTATCAGGACCACAGTTCACAATGTCCACAATACTGTAAGAGAGACGTGACATGATATCAGCCTTGGCTCTATGTTTGTCTTTCATTTCCTTCTGTATGTGTAGTAACACTGTAAAATTTTTTTTTTTACCGTGTCCTGTTCGGCTGTGAAGCAATCAGAATTGATGTCTGAATGCTGGCGACTAGCCTTACAGTTTTTCTCTCAGGTGGAGCGTTACAGCTTCTGCTGACGTCACGCCTGATACCAAAACTTTATTAAAAATATTTTCAGATGTTTTTAAGATTCGAACCGGACACGGAGACAAAAGTGAAAGAAAGAGAAGAAAGAGAAGGAAGAGATGGAGGTAAAGGGGAAAGGGGGGGTTTTCGTATAGAATAAACAATAAATGAACCAGAATCCACTTCTAGACCTGCAGAAAGAGAGGGGGGGGGGGAAAAAACCACAAGACAAAAACATTGCTGCATCAGCTACATGAAGATATATAAAAGTAAAAATGTTTGCTGACGATCATACAGTAATTATTACTAAGGCCAACCACAACCTTAGGTCATGTGCTGAAGATGTCCAAGTCATACTTATGAAATCACCATGTGAGTACCTGTGTGCGTACGCACGCTTGTATGTGTAAGGTTTCTCTATAGGAGCATCCAATAGTGAGTGTGAAGGTCCACAGACCTGCCCCCAAAAACGTGCGGAAGATGGAGGGAGTTCCAAGCCCAGAGATCCAGAGGTTACCCCAGAGCGCGGAGACCCCATGAAGGCTGTCACCAGAGAAGCCCCACCCGAGAGGCGCATAGGATCACCCCGGGGGGCCACAACCAGCAGCCGGCAGATTCCCGGGAGATATCAATGGCAAGCCCTCAGGCCCGCCCAAGCAGCCGCCACCCCGAGTCGGCCGGGCCCGGAACCCAGCAGCCCGGGACCCAAGGGCGACCCCCCCCCCCGCCGAGGACCCAACAGAGCCCAGGGAACCAGATCTCACCAGGCAGCCACCGGGAGCGACCAGACAGATGCTTAAGGCAGGGGGAGGGTAGGCAAAGATGTTATAGTATTGCCAGATGTCCCAGGAGAGGGGAGGAGTCCAAAACCCCACCTGACATATACAGTCACACACAAACACAGTCATACACTCCCTCCCTCATGCTCTCACATACACATACAACCCAAGACTTACAAGGATGTACGCCAGACACCCATTCACACTCCCCATACACACCCTACTAACTCTGGTCCCGGTGCTGCCGTACCTGAAGTACAACCATTCCCGGACGCCAGAGCTAGCCCCGTTCCGCAGGGGTATTAGTGAGCAGGCACCCCCGTCCAACGCAGAGCAAAGCAACCCACCACTCCAGACCACAGGCAGACAGCCAGCTCCCACTCCTAGCCTCCAGCCCTGGGCAGCTAACTGAGAACAGAGGTGTAATAAGACCTCTAGTATCCCTCCGCCTGCTCTAATGTAATGTTGGTGTGTGTTGATAAAGTGCATTTTGTGGTTGGGGGGGCGCGGGCAGTGCCGGCACCATATGGCCTACACCAGCTGATGCCAACACACAGCCCCACTTCCCCCCCAAAACTCTCTGTGACTAGGTGCAGTTTAAAATTGGAAGTGGGCACCGGCACTCAGAGTGAGGCTAAAATTTCCCCCCACCGGATGCCGTTGAGTGTGCCCACTCCCAAGGCCCTAAGTGTGGAATGGAAAAATACAGCTTGTCTACGTGACATGTAGCAGCTACAAAATGTGTATGTGACATGTCTGTGTGTAACCTTGTGTACGGAAGTACGGGGGTGCTGGGTGAGCAGTTCAAAGGAATCTGCCCAGCAACCAGTCTTTTATTATAGTTCCTGTTAGTCTCAGAATCTGCTCAGTAACCAGTCTTTTATTATAGTTCCTGTTTTTTTAGTTCCAAATAAGCTGATTTTTTTAAGAAATATGTACCGCCTCTATTTTTGGTATAATAATGTCATTTTGCTCAACTCTGTAAGCTATAAAAGAGCAAAGAATTTCCTGTACGAGGGCTTCTCTAGTCTAGGTGCAATAAAGTGTATATTACTGATTAATTTTATCTGGTGTGAGACTCCTACTCTGTCCGGGAAATAATGAAGAGAAAGAGAAAATCGTCGACAGTTTTTTGGCGCCCGAACGTGGGGCAGGAGACGATCGGCTGACTCCTTGATCGGTACCCGCCTTATGGATCTGTCTTCTTTGAAGCAGACTGCCGCTACTGTGTGCACCGGCAGCAGAGTAAACAGCTCCGATAAAAGTTAGGACTGTCCTGTCCTAGGACGGCTTCTGAGTGAGAAGTCCCCGGTCTCCTCCTGACTCGAAAGTGGAGTACTCTGCGCTTGCACCAGACTAAATGCCTAGACTAGGGTAAGTACCGTCGGGGGTTTCCTTGGTAGTGGGTATAATAAGAGTGATAAATAATTGTGAAAAAAAAAAATTAAACTAGCGGCCCGGAATAGTAAGTATCTACTCGAGGTTTATTAATTAACTGTTGGGAAAGGATGTAGGAGTCCGAACTGGGATATTAGTGGGATAGGCATTGGGATGGTTACAAGGTGCGTGGCACACCTAAGGAAAAGAGCCCATTGCCCGTCAAAGGTCAGTAACGGACAACGACGGTTAACAGTTAGGAAATTCAAGAGAAAAGGAAATCGAGTAGGAAAAGAACAGTGTACACTGAATATAGTTTCAGGAAAAGAAACTAGAAAATAAAAGATATAGTTTCAGGGGAAGAAACTAGGACAATAAAAGAAAATTTTTTCCGCTAGTAGTAAAAAAGTTAAGCAGGGGTCTGATGGGTCTAAGTTTATACTGGAAGGACTGTTTTCGGAGGATCAACAGACGTCGTGGAAAAATGGGTCACCAAGGAAACTAATTGAGAAAAAGACAGGCTTATATTTTAAAAAGGCATGTAAGAAGTGGAATAAACAGAGCGGTGGGCGTTGGCCATTAGAAGGCACCGGTGATACGAGTGTGATTCAGGAAATAAGGAAAATATTGGTTGTTGCAAGGGAGGTCCATATCGCATGGATATGTTTGATAGATGGGAATTGGTTATAAAAGATCGAAATTTAGAGGCGATCACTAGACAGAATGAGGTTCTGAGAGCCAATGAAGTTAAGGCCAGAAAAGAAAAAGATGAATTGCTTTTAGTTTTACAAACAGCCCAACCACCTGACACCCATTCTAAAAAGAAAAAGAAACGTCTATACCCTATATTCTAGGGTAAGACACAGGCACCTTTCAATCCCTTACACGATGACTGACCCCATGTGTTTAAATCCTCTGTTCCACTTTCCCCCACTGCCCCTGACCCCGAGTTCCCTCCATCTACTTCTTTCCCATTAATGCAGATCCCTAATCCCCGGCATAATCCCAATCAACCTACTGGTGACCAGAATCCCTTGACAATTTCCATTTCCCATATTTGGGACTAAAAGAGGTGGTCAGCTCCTTAGTTGACCCTAAAAAGGAGGGGGGACTGAAATTTATTGTACAATTAGAACAGTTGGACAGCATGTATAAACCAAACGCTGCTGAATGGACACAGGTCCTTCGTCGTAAATTGGGTCCAACTTGGGCTTCTGTTAATCATGGCACTGATAATAATGGACAACCGTGGACTTGGCGTGAGACCTTCCATCGAGGAGATGGTCAGAATGGAGATGCAGATTTTCAAACTCAGTGGCGTCTACTGAAAGCGAATTTAGATGACAAGTATAAAAAGGGCACTGACTGGGCTTTGATTTCTGCTGCAAAACAGCGAAAAGATGAGACTGTGGATGAGTGGGGGCTTAGAATTCAAGATTTGATGGCTACCTATTCGGGCATAGAGCGGCTGAGGACCGACTCGTGCGTGCCTCCCTTCGTCTCCGGTCTCCAGACATTCAATCTAAAGTCCGTATCTCATGTATTGGCTGGGAATCTGCTACCTTTGAAGAGGTCAAGCGACATGCTGAACATGCTGAAAGGCAGACCTCACAAAAGCAAGAACAGAATCAGGCTAAGTTGCTGGCTGCGCAACTAAATTACTACACTGGTGGACGAGGAGGCTTCACCGGTCCACGCGGTGCCCGGGGAGGCTCCCGAGGAAGAGGACGCGGCCGGGGTCGAGGTGGTTTTACCTCTTTGCAAGACCCTTCTCAACAACAACAGCTCCCCACTCCTTACTATTGCTATAATTGTGGTCAGCCAGGCCATTATAAAAGAGACTGTCCAAATCGTCAGATTAAGCCTCTTTTGACTACCCCCGGAGATGAATTTACACCCGGTTTCCCCGAAAACCAAGGCTGGCCCTAGGAATTTTCAGGGACCTCTAGCCACTCCATGTTTCCCTTCTTGACTGTGGATCCTGAGGATGATCCTCTTTTATCTCTGCATGTTAATGGACAAAAGACTATTTTTCTAGTTGACACTGGCGCTACACGCTCTACTCTTTCTCTGGCTAAGGTCCCTGCCTCGGATGACACAATTACTGTTCTGACAGCCTCTGGACAACCACATTGCCTTAAAGTTTCACTCCCACTCCCTGTCCAAAATTCTCCTTCTGGTCCATCCATACTACACCGTTTCCTCCTTAATTCACTTTGCCCTGTTAACCTCTTGGGACGTGACCTCATGACTAAACTTTCCCTATCGATTACTATGACCCCCAAAGGCTTTAACTGTTCCACCCCTATGATTCTTTTTCAATCCTCTCACCCAACACCTTCCTTTGCAGCTTGGACTCTTTCCATTTCCCCACACACCATTTTATTAAAAGCCCTTAGTTCATTCCCTTCCTGCTTGTTTCCCCATCTCCAGGTCCCTGACACCCTTCACTGTACTGCCCAATACTTCCCTGCTGAAGTTGATACCCCTTGGTTGGAATCTTTTCTTTCCTCAGCTCCCACACCGCAAATTATACTTGTTCCCTGTTTATTCCTGTCCTCCACCAAAGCTGCTACATCTGTCCATCTCACCCCTTCCCAGCAAATTTACTATTTGGGTGACTCTGTCCCTCATATTTCTCTTGCCAAATCGCATGACACCCAGTGGGTGCAAATTGGACCTTGGGTTCAACACTGTCTTGACCGGACAGATTGGCAATATAGTTGCCCTGGTGTCTTGACACCTCTGACCATTTAATTACAAAGGTTGTTCTCCAAACTGATTTTTAGTCAATCGTAGTCTCTGCACACCTTCCCGTCATGTTCTGTTTTTCCCTTACAAGTTACATTTCCTCCATTGCCTTGGCTCGCAGATATCCCATCCTGCCTATGGTCTCAGGATAAAAACGATTTTGGCAGAATAGCCCATTGTGAACCTCTGGTGATCTACCCAAAATCCTCCTTCCGTGCTTTTACTTTTCAAAACCGCCGTTGGACTTGGACTGTTATGCCTCAGGGCTACACTGAGTCTCCTTGTGTGTATGGACAAGCGCTTGCTCAAAATCTTGAGGGTTTTTGGCCAGACCGTGGTTCCACATTAATTCAATATGTTGATGATATCATGCTCTGCAGTGATTCGCAGGAATCATGTGAAACGGACACAAAGAAATTACTTCTTTTCTTGGCTGAAAATGGCCATAAAGTGTCCAAAGCTAAATTACAATTGGTACAAACAACTGTTAAATATGTAGGTCATGACATTACTAATGGCACAAGAGCTCTCTCCACTAGTCGCATTACAACCATTCAGAATCTTCCTAGACCGGTCACTAAACAACAGGTTATGTCTGTCCTAGGCATTCTTGGATATTGTCGACAATGGATCCTTAACTTTTCGCACGTGCTCAGCCACTGCAAGATCTGGCCAACACTCCCGGCCTTCCCTTATCTGGCCACGTTCCTGGACTCCTGATGCTGAGACCGCATTTTCTGACCTAAAGACTGCCCTCCTTTCTGCCCCGCCTCGGTTTACCTGATTATTCTCGTCCATTCACATTGTTTGTGGACGAAAAGGGGGGATATATGAATGCCGTGTTGACTCAAATACATGGAGACAAACAAAGGCCTGTTGCATATTTTTCGAAAAATTAGACCCAGTTGCAGCTGCTCTTTCTCCCTGTCTAAGAGCAGTTGCTGCTGCCACAGAAGCAGTCTTAGCTAGCACCGATATAGTACTCATGAGTCCACTGACAGTTAAAGTTCCGCATGCAGTTCATTCCATTTTAGTACAAGCAAAAACTTCTCATCTAACCACAGCAAGAGCCATCCATTATCAGAACGTTCTTTGCACTCTCTCAAATGTCACAATTGAAAGGTGTTCTACCCTCAATCCGCTACTCTACTCCCGACTAGTGAGGAGGGAGAACCGCATGATTGTCAGGAAGTGATTGCTCGAGAAGTTAAGCCGCGATTTGATTTGCAGGAAACTCCATTAGAAACAGGTGAAATCATATTTGTAGATGACTGTTCGTTAAGATTAGAAAATGGAGCTCCGTCGACCAGTTATGCTGTGGTCCAAGGGGACCACCTACTGGAAGCTAACCGAATTACCTCTAGCCTCAGTGCACAAGCAGCTGAACTAATAGCCCTAACTTGAGCATGTCAGCTGTCAGAAGGAAAAGACATAACTATTTACACAGACTCTCGCTATGCTTTTGGAGTCTGCCATGATTACGGGGCATTATGGAAATTAAGGGGTTTTAAGACCAGTACTGGCAAGCCCATTCAACATCAGAAGTTAATTGAATCTCTGTTGGATGCCATAACTAAACCATCTAAATTGGCTATTGTAAAGTGCCAGGCACACACTGGCAAACAGGATCCTGTTAGTAAAGGAAATGAATTGGCTGATTACTTTGCTAAAAGAGCTGCTCATAATAATGTTCCAGTTTCTCTTTTCCAACAGAGTTCGGAGTCGGTTCTAGATAACCAGATGATTTCTTTACAGAGCTCAGCAACGGATCTTGAGAAGAAGAAATGGTCCAAGGAAGGCTCCTTGATTGAAGGTGTTTGGACCCACCGTCAGACTAATAAGCCTTTTCTTCCGAAAGCTTCCTTTCCAGGAATGGCGAAAATAGCCCACGGACTGGACCATGCGGGAAGAGATGCTATGATTCAGGATGTTGAGAAGCATTGGGAAGCAGTAGGGTTTTCTAGTTATGCAGATCAATTCTGTAAGAGATGTGCGCTGTGCCAAAGGTTTAATGTGGGAAAAGGCACGCAGGTAAGTCCCGCCGTTACCCGAATCCAATGGGACCATTTGAGCATCTCCAAATGGATTTCATCAATTAACGCCATCAAAGGGATATCGGTACTGTTTAGTAATTGTCGATGTGTTCTCCGATGGGTAGAAGCATTCCCTTCTAAGCATAATGATGCCAAAACTGTGGCTAAAGCGTTAATAAAGGAAATTATCCACGATGGGGTATACCTCAGAAACTGCAGACTGATAATGGGACTCATTTTGTGAATTCAGTCATAAATGAACTAACCACATGGCTCCAAATTAATGTTCACCACTACTGTATGTATCACCCACAGAGTGGAGGTATAGTTGAAAGATGCAATGGCACTTTGAAGTCAAAATTAGCAAAAATTTGTGAGCAGACAAATCTTTCCTGGCCTGATGCCCTTCCACTGGCACTGATGGGGCTACGAGGGCGACACACTGACAATTGGGGCTATCGCCGTTTGAGATTCTTACCGGTAGATCCATGCCAGTTGGTATGGTTATAGGGAATGTGAACCTACATACTGTGGACAATGATCTTCTCTCTAGTCTTTCAGGTCTCCGAGCCTCTCTGAAGGAGGTCCATGAACAAGTGAAGCAAGCCTGGAGATCCACCCTCCCTCTGAGGATTCGCCTATCCCATTAAGAACCTGGATCCTGGTTCGTGACACCCGCAGGAAACACTGGCACCAACCCAGGTGGCGAGGACCGTTCAAGTTCTTCTGTCAACCCCTCACGCTGTGAAAGTTGAAGGACTACCTGCCTGGATCCACGCATCTCATTGTAAAGATGGCACCATTCCTCTGTCTTTTGATCCTTTTCCGTTTTGTTCTATCTATCCCTGTTCGCACCGAGAACCACAAGGATTCCGCGTCTTCAGGGTACTACTCATTCTTTTACCCTGGACTTTTGTTCTGTTGCGTCCTGTACTGGTTCTCCACGTGATTGGACTTCCTCACAAAAATACGTTTGTGTCCCAGAATGTAGCTCATGGAGCGACGTGTTCGCTAACACCGGAAACCAGGACTGGGGGTATAACCCTAGACAAGCTACGCAACATGGTCTAAAGACTCGTTTTTCAATTATAAAAGGACACCCGTATGCTGAAACCTGTAAAGGCAATAATCCTATTTTATGCAATCTTTTAGTAGTTACTATTAAGAATGCTTCTTTACATGATTCTGGCATCTACATTCTTGGTGCCTATGTCTCTGGTACAGATCTGTTGGGAAAGTTCAAGATTGAGGTGTACTCCAATTCCCCCACCTCTTCCTCTTTATCTTCTCCTGTTAACGCTTCTTCTTCTTCCAATACTACTTCTCCATTCTCCTCTCTGTCCGTCCTTTCCATAGAATCCACCTTCGAGGTTGAAACTGGGTACGGTGATCGGAACCGTTGGCTGCAATGGGTCCTGTATTCAGCTCGTCAGCTCAATCAATCCGACTGTTATGTGTGTGCCACTGCTCGTCCCCATCTCGCAACCACCCCTTCCCTTTGTCCCATAACTCCTCCAACTCTCTTCCTTGCTTACTTTCCCTTTTTAATACTCCTTCCATTTCTCGAATTCCTCCTGCTCCCCTCTCTTCTGTCTTTTCCCTCCTTCTCCATTCTTGGTTCACCTCTATGTTCGGCTCCTGGGGGCAATGGTTCAGATCTATTTTTGTCTCCCTTGCTGTTGGAGTTGTTCTACTCCCTTGCCTCTTGCTGTTTACTTCCTCTTGTCCGCTGTCTAATTGCTCGTGTGTTCCATTCTGCTCTATCTAAAGCTTACCTCCTACGTCAAGAACAGGTTCTTCTTCTGGCCCCTGAAAGTGATTCTGAAGTTTGACCTGCCAGATTCCTTTTTCTGCTCAAAGGGGTCGAATGTGGAATGGAAAAATACAGCTTGTCTACGTGACATGTAGCAGCTACAAAATGTGTATGTGACATGTCTGTGTATACCTTGTGTATGAGGTACAGGGTGCTGGGTGAGCAGTTCAAAGGAATCTGCCCAGCAACAGTCTTTTATTATAGTTCCTGTTAGTCTCAGAATCTGCTCAGTAACCAGTCTTTTATTATAGTTCCTGTTTTTTTAGTTCCAAATAAGCTGATTTTTTTAAGAAATATGTACCGCCGCCTCTATTTTTGGTATAATAATGTCATTTTGCTCAACTCTGTAAGCTATAAAAGAGCAAAGAATTTCCTGTACGAGGGCTTCTCTAGTCTAGGTGCAATAAAGTGTATATTACTGATTAATTTTATCTGGTGTGAGACTCCTACTCTGTCCGGGAAATAATGAAGAGAAAGAGAAAAATCGTCGACATAAGTGTGCATTTGTGGGGAATGTTGTTTGTGGAAGTGTTTAATGTGCAAATAAAATTGGGGGGTGGGAAATGGGATCCATACCTGCACCCCCTGACTTACCCACACCCCAAGGCCCTATGTGCATGTTTGTGTGATGATGTGAAGGAGCAGGAGGAGGGAAATGTCTGAGGATGGGGAGGAACGGCTGAGGGGCCTGAGCCCTCCAGGGAGCCAGCTCCCCTACTGGCCCCAGTAGGCACCTCCGTTCCCTAAATACACCCGGGGCACAGAGGCCCCAGCCCATCTAGCCATGGCCCGAAGCAGCAGCATCACAGAGCCCCACGGAGTCTGAGGCCACCAACCCACACCACCCCAGCAGAATATTTACTCCCATCCACACATTTACTCAACATTCATTTTAAGTAAGACATAAGACACCCAGGTAAAGCTGGATCCTCCCCCTCCCGGACATCCCCCTCCCCCATGGTTGAACTGCCGCATGTTCCGGCCCTCTTCCCGGCAGCATACATGCCAGGACCCAATCCCCAAGGCCCCACCCATATCCCCATCCGGGGACGGCCACCCCCATACCCTAAGCCACCAGGCCCACACCCAGACCAACCCAGGGCATTGCAGCCACTAGGCAGCGACCCGCAGCCACCGTCAAGACCCCCCTAAGGCCCCACACACAACCACCAGAAGCCCACCCCCCGAGGTAACCCAAGCACCACCAGAGTCTGGCAGCAGCCCCCCAGCCCAAGACCCCCCTAGTGAACCCACCCCAGGGATCCTCCAGATACTCCAAGCTCAGACTCTCCACCACATCAACCACAGCATCCCGCAGGACCATATCAATGACCCTGCATCATCGCTATGTGATGGAACCGATCAAAGGAGCCCAGAGATTGATTTGAAGTGGAGGCAGAGGCTGTCTCAAGTGTAATATGATCCAATAAAAGATTTCTATACTGGTTAATGCAAAGATTATCTTTGTTTTTCCAGTTTATGAGGATAGTTTTCTTAGCGATGCATATGGCAGTGAAAACCACGTGAACCAAATTTGTTTCAATCGGGACATCCTCTAGGTTCCCCAGCAAGCAAAATGAGGGGGAAGTTGGGATATCACATTTCAGACACTTTGACAGGTCTTCACATACTCTATGCCAGAATCCCTGAACCGGTGGACATGACCACAGTCATGTGGATATAACTGTCAGGAATGTTGTCTGTGCAGTGTGTGCAGGTGTCAGATGGCACAAATCCCATCCTGAACATCCGATGACCTGTATAGTGTACTCTGTGTAGAATTTTGTATTGAATTAATTGTTAATTGGGATTTCTGATCGTTTTAAAAGTTTTTAAACAAGTTTGGGACGAGAAAGTCTGATCAAAGCTAACTAATAGATCTGCCTCCCATTGCTATTGTATCATCTATTTTGGTCAATGTTTTATATACTTTAGACAGTAATTTGGGGTGTTTGAAATTACAGAAGTCTAATACTCTTGATGGTGTTTGTAATTCTACTTTGATAAGCTTAAATTTTTCTTTAACTACTGATTTAATTTGGAGATATTCTAAAAATCTATTCTTGTCTATCCCAAATTGGGAGACTATTCTGTTAAATGGAATGAAATCCAATCCTTCAAATATATGTTTCATGTATAGAATTCCTTTACTTTTCCAGTATGGGAGGTTCAACATTTTATTGTTTTGCAATATGTCAGGATTATTCCAGATGGGTGTGCGTCTGCATGGAATTAGTGAAGACTCTGTCATTTTTAGATATTCCCACCATGCTGTCAGTGAGGTACTGATATTAATACTTTTAAAGCTTTCATGCTTTCTTATTTTTGAGCTAATAAACGGTAGGTCCGAAAGCTCTATAGTATTGCAAAGTGTCTGTTCTACATCTAACCAGGACTCATCCAGCGGGTTATGTTGTAACCATCTTGGTATATATTGGAGCCTGTTGGTTAAGAAATAATGATAGAAGTTGGGTAGATCCAGCCCTCCTCTATCTTTGGTCTTCTGTAGTGTTTTTAAGCTAATTCGTGGAGGTTTATCCTTCCAAAGGAATTTAGTGATGGAGGAGTCCAGGGATCTAAACCAATCAGAGAAAAACTGTAAAATTTGAACTCCCTCTAGGTCTTCTTATACCTTACAGTGTCCTTCAACTCAAGACAAGAGATGGGCATCATATATCCCATTGAAAAGAATAGAGAAGAGCTAACATTTTAGGCGCATTGGTCCTTACATATTTTACCAGGTGGCCATTAGATATCATAATATAAAATAACAATACTGGAGGAAAGCAAAAATGGAAACCTGCAGTAAAATCTAAGTACCTATATGGCCTACCAAAATGTGTGAAACAATTCCAGCACAGCGTTATCCCCTTAACACTAGAATCCCTGAAGTTTTGTAAATGTGTCGATCAGCACAAGCAGCCTGCTATCCCATCCCCCCACTGCCGCAGCTCCAGTCAGATAAAAACCTCTCCTAGGTCAAGTCTGTTTACCTGCGTGTGAGTTGCCTAGAGTTGTATACGGTAAATAATATATCATTATTTGGAACACATGCAATTCATGTGTGTTCAGTGTCTAAAACAATCTGTGTAAATGTAGGATGACAGGAAATCTTGAACACATACCTAAAACAGAAACCCTTTTTATGTTATAGTACTAATGACAAAATTTTGACATGAAGTGTACAATGTTTGAAGACTGAAGACTGTTTTGTTATACTTGTACTTTTTGAGAAAGTGTTTATTTGATATTTAGACTGTTTTAGGTATGTGTTCAATATTTCCTGTCATCCTACATTTACCCAGATTGTTGTAGACGCAGAACACACATGAAATGCATGTGTTCCAAATAACGATATATTATTTACTGTATACAACTCTAGGCAACTCACACCCAGATAAACAGACTTGAGCTGGAAGACCTTTTTGCCCGAGTTGAGCTCCCTCAAGAGGAGGATGGGATAGCAGGCTGCATGTGCTGATCAACACATTTACAAAACAAAAGACGCTAATGGAGAGGTGCGAAGGAATTTAAGATTTTTCATAGGCTTCAGGAAGTCTAGTGTTAATTTCCCTATGATAAGCAGACTTGTTATACAATGTTGTATAATAGTCTGCATTGACTCCACTCAAGACTCCAATTTCTCAGAACTTGGGGAAGAGGAGAGAAGAGCTTTATAACCTCAGGATACATTTACACAATCACATGTGCTGTCTATGTAAAAAAAAAGTACTCCTGTAAGGCCTACAAACAAGCCTGACCTCAAACATTAAAAAAAAAACAAAAAAAACAGCGTTCTTTAATTTATTTATACATTTTAGTTTAGGAATTTAAGAAAAAAGCAAAAGCAAGAACCAAAGATATCAAAAAGGTTACCCAGATATTAACAAAATCAAGTCTACAATCCAAAAATCATAATCCACGTACCAAAACAGAGTCCCTTAAATAGGGATGGGGTCGGTACCCTGTCCCTCAGAGCTCAATAAACAAAAACCAAGGAAAACAGCCAAAAGATTAATACATTAATAGCAAGTAATAAATTAACAAAACAATAGATGTAATCAAAAATGAAAAAAAAATATTATTTAAAGTCCAACAAAAGATTAAATTAAAAGAAAAGAAATGTGAGTCTGTTATGCTTCTGGCTGTAGCATAAGTGTATAAAATCCCTGGAGAGATTTAGACAGAGCTCCCACTGGTGGCCCCAGGTGTTCTATTTAAATTGAAATTTGAAGGGAAAGGCCATACTTAGGAAGCTTAATGTTCTCAACGACCAACACAAGTTCATAAAAAATATGAGACCCTTGTGCTTTCCTATAACAGAGTTGAAAACTCCTACATAATTATCTGTTATTCCTCCACTGCCATTCTGCTGTCTTTGTTCCTCTGGAATAACTGTCCCTTGTGTCCTTAATATCCATGGTGGAGGTAGCATCCCTGTCAATGACTTATTCCTTTTTCTGAATAGTGGTTCATCAATTTGTTACAAAATACTTGTGTTTCTGAACTAGTATGGCTTGGCAGTGCCTCACTTTGGTTGTCACATAGTTTGTTATCTTCTTATCATAAAACAAAGATATGGGAACAACATGCAAACTCCATTTAAATGGTGGCTGGTCCATGATTTGAACCCAGTCGCTTGGAGCTGAGAGGCATCACATTACAATGTACAATAAAACTAATGCTATTGTCCCACACATATTCTCCTATAAAAGAAAAGTGGATAAAATGTATCTGAAAAGGCAAAACTACTCAAATTTAAGAAGAATAATTATGACAGATTGTTAAAATAAGAACTATATAAAAATGCTAAGCTATGAGCACTTGGCTCACTCATCTGGATTTAGACTCTCATCCAGGGATGGGTTGTTACCTTTCTGCTGCTGAGACAGGCTCCGGAGCTGAGTGTTGAATGTTAAGATACATCATTCGGAAAGATGTGAAACTAGCATCCATCAAAAGCTTTAAGCATAGCTATGAATTATACCAGTCTGAAATGACATTATGGATAGACAGTTTAATTACAGTAGCTAATGAATTCTCCTTTATTAAGCCATTCAGTTTATTATTTATTTTGTAGTACATTGCATAGAAATAAATATGGCAGAAAAAGTGTTTATATATCGTGAAATATTTTATTGAAAATACAGCGTTATAATTCTATTTAAGCAATTATCATTTGATAACTCACCTTATTGTTTAAGTACAATACATTTGGAGTTGTTTTCTCATAAAGATTTAATGTTTGAAGTTTCAGCAATTGTGATTTTTGAGTGTATTTACTCCTAACAAGTAATATAATTGGTGGTTTGTGGCTGCTGGGTGAGGACACAGCACATATGGATATGGGATGATTCACTACAACTAAAGCCTATATTGCACTGTTGGGCTGACTCAGATATTGGTAAGCCACAAATGTATGGTTTCAAGCAACGCAAGATGCAATCAGTTCAGATGTCAGCTGCTACAGATGTAAAATCAACTACTTTGTTGAAGGAAAACTATGCAATCGTCTCAAGGATGTAATTTTTTATCCTAGTATGAATGACTTGATAGGTCAGAGGTTAAACAGAGATGTGCTGCACAACATCTTTAAGCAATTATGTTAAATTTTAATTGCATAATCAAATCTGTCATTTTCATTATAAAGTTGCTGAGAGCCGGAGACTGTACTATAGCGCTGGTCATAATGCAGGAACCATACTGGTGTCCCATCCGTGAATGGTAAAAGCACACATGATTATTGCCATACATGTATACTTAGGGGACATCTTAAGGTCTCTTTTAAAATAAGCAATACTACCCCTGGACAGGAGAGGGTGCTAATGTGAACGACTTCTTCTTTTTCACCCTCAGCTCCAAGATGCACATGGTGGAGGATGACTAGCCCTGCCTTGACTCCTAAACTAAACTCCAAAACTCTTCCATGTGAAGAGGTACAAATCCCAACCAATGGTCTGTGAAAATTTAGGCTTTAGAAGAGCAACATTTTGGCAGAGAAGCCTACATATTATTGTGAATAAATTCAGCCTCAGACACACAAAAAGGTTTGGAGCAGCCACCCATATATTATACCTGGCTGCAAAAGTTTAAATTACCACTGAAGTGCACAGGTCAAGTTCTCAAGTTGAACTGATTTTTTAAGACAAAATGGCATCTTTATAGACCAGGACCTGGAAGAGGTGTCATCTTGGATGCCAGGACCGGAAGTGATGTTTCAAGATGGTGCCGGAACTGGAAGTGGTGTCTTTCGGTGTGTTGGAACCAGAAGGGATGTCTTTGGGGCCTCTGGAAGTGATGTATTTGAAGAGAAATCAGGCAGGTTTTCCTGTATTTGGTCTGCAGAGAGAACAGAGCAAAGTTTAGCACACCCCATCCCCCCCCTGGCCCGGCATGAAATTACATTCCTTCGGTCCACTCAGATTCCTCCTATTAGCACGAGCGTGACAATTATATTTTGCCAATTTATCTGTTTTCTAAATGGAGATCACCCTACTGGTGCCACAACGGTTTCTTCTGTGTCTGTCCCCAAAGTATGCCCAGTAAACCAAAGTTTAAAACAAAGAAGGGAGTAATTACAAAACAAAACAATAAAATGCAAGAGTAAGGGATTTGGGTTTAAAATTAACTACAAATAAGGGAACAATATATACATGTTTCAAGTCTCCATTGGTCTGGTTCTTCCACATTTCCCCCTTATTGGGATTCTTCTCCTTTTATCAGTTGAACTCTTGTTTACTTTTCTCGTGACTCTAAGTTCAACTGGTATATGGCCAGGAGAATTGAAAGTACTTCTGGAGGCAGCTTAACATCCACAAGAGAGCTCCTCAGGTTATCCTTGCAGACCTCCCCCATAAGCTTCAAGGGCTCCTATATTTCTGGACCCCAACTTTACAATTTAGGTCCAGGCAATCCCACTTATCTGTCATACTGGGGGACAGAGTGACATATATTAAATAAACAGTCTCCCTGATTCCAACTAAATGGCAGGGATGTCTCCAGGTATGTTCCTTATTGTCCTCCAGTGTCCTGGACACGCGTACCCTAGGGCTCACTTACTTTGAGGCTTCATGTACAATATTGGTGTATACTGCCCCATATCAAAAATGGCCCATTGTCATTAGCGATCACAACACTTGGATATCCTAAAGCCTGACTCTTGTCCATTTACTGTATATATCTATACTAATAAAAGTCCTCACTGACTCACTCACTCACTCACTCATTGACTCAGTCACTCACTCATCACTAATTCTCCAACTTCCCGTGTAGGTAGAAGTCTGAAATTTGGCAGGCTTATTCCTTACAGCTTACTTACAAATGATAAGCAGGTTTCATTTCGAAATTCTACACGTAATGGTCATAACGGTCGACAACGTCCACCATGTTGAACTTTCCTATTTATGGCCCCATCTTCACGAAATTTGGTAGGCGGCTTCCCTGCGCTAACCGAAACCGATGTACGTACTTATTTCAATTGTATGACGCCACTGTCGGCCGCCATATTGAAGTTTCCAACGTCACTAAATTTCCAACTTCCCGTGTAAGTAGAAGGCTGACCCCATCTTCACGAAATTTGGTAGGTGGCTTCCCTGTGCTAACCAAAACCAACGTACATACTTATTTTATTGGTATGACGCCACTGTTGGCCTCCATATTGAACTTTCCAACGTCACTAATTCTCCAACTTCCCGTGTAGGTAGAAGGCTGAAATTTGGTACTTATTTCGGTGGTATGATGCCACTGTTGGCTGCCATATTGAACTTTTCAACGGTCTTTGTTACTTATGGGCCCATCTTCAAGAAATTTGATACGCGGGTTCCCAACACTAACTGAATCCTACTTACGTATATATATACGTTCATAGCTTGCAGCTCGGTCACCGTGTGAGTCGGCGTTGGGTCCTCCATCCTAACGCCTCCCACGTTGTTGGCTGCCTGCCTATATAAGGCCGTCCGTGACTCCAGTCTCTACATTCCCTTCCTTGCTTCACCACAGGATTCACATCTCCCTGCTGATAACTACAGCCTTTTTATTTAATCCACGGCTTCTCTGCTGTTTTATTGTTCATTTATTACGATTATAGTTATTGTTTAGGTATTTTAGACTTACTTTACATTGTTCAGGTACTCATTTCCTTTATCATTCCAACTGTACCCCCATTAACATGTCTATCGAGGTGATCACCATTGATCAAAGAATTGTCACTTACAGAGTGGTTTTCATGCCCAGAGATGGCACCTGCCTTTTCCATTCTCTTTGTTACATATTGCACGGCCATATCAGGCTCACTCTTGATATCCGGAGGAACATCGTGTCTTATGTATTGAATGAATGGGACAGGTTCAAGGTGTGGACTGATGACGGTACAGGAGATAATTATACTACACAGGAGCACTATAAGAGTGAAATGCTTAAGCCCTTCACCTATGCATCTGCATGTGAGTTGATGGCTGCCGCTGAATTGTTCGGTTGTCGCTTTCAAGTGTACTGAAATGGCCAAATATTTTACACCTTTCAATAACCGCCAATGCCTCTTAAACATCTTAGATTGACAAGTGACGATTTCAGTAGTGGACACTTTGATGTTTATGAATGTTTAAACTCTCAAAAGCTGGATGTGAAGTTATCGATGAAACCGGTTGTATGCTTACAACTCTTGACAGATGCCGAATGTCTCTTCAACACAAGTCCTACAAATACTGTCGTAATTGAAACAAACCATGAAACTCAAACCGATTATGACAGCAGCAATCCAAGCTGTGAGATTTGAAACAAGATTACTGCTCACATGGCCAACTGTACGTTGCATGCTCAAGAGTAAGCTCAGCACACAGCTTGGTCATATTACAACCGGAGGGCCGAACTCACAATGTGGTATACAAAGAGATCCTTAACAAATAATTATTGGTATATTTTCCCTCAGTTTAAAAAGGTTTCATTTTCTTCTTAATAAAAATTTTATGGCAGTACTTTGCCACTGCGAAGCGCAGGTATTTTGCTAGTTATGCATATATGAGGCTGGCAGTATTGGATGCAAGGTAGGAACTGACCTAGACAAGGCCACTAGTTCATTATATTGAACAGTTCTTGCATAATACTCCTTTAAGAGGACATTGACAGAGTTCTTGCGCTTTGGCAAGAATAAGCAGCAGTGCAGTAAGTCACTATAAACGGACAGGTGATATAGTTCATGGTGGCATGCCCTAATTCCCCTATAAGCTTAGTTGCTATGAGGTGCCTGACTGATACTGTATGTACTGTATAGTTTTCCTATACTAGTGTAATACTGTATAATAGCATCTTTAACTTGTCTCTATCACTTAATTACTAATTATCTGGCAATTTAAATATTCTTGATTGGTTCACCATATTCCTTTGTTTATCAACTTTAATTTTTTTTTATCACAAAAACATAAAAAACAGGACAGACATGTTCAGATAATTTGAACAGTTATAACTGCCAACATTTAGCACAATACTCCATTTGTTGGTTCTTAAAAACTTTGCCATGCTTTTCTTCTCCATATTAAGGTTTATACCTGCTAGGCTAAATAAAATGAGAAAGTCGATCAATACCCTTATTCACATTCCAGGTGCGTCCTAATATGAAAGGAATTACTGTAAGAAAGCCAAATTTTCCAAATAAAGGAGCATGCAAAGTTATCAGCAGAAAGAATTAAAGCAAAGTAGATTTGCAGCCTCTCTGGAGTTTGCCCTGACTCGTGTCTGGTGGGTTAAATTACCCAATTTTCCATACTCCCAAAATTCTAACCATATACTGTCTCTTTTCTCCTCCAACTCATGATTTATTCTCTCTTTCTCTCTCCCTGCCCTTAGGCCTAATTTTCCATTAAATGCCAGGCATGATATCTCACTTTTTAGATCAGCATTTTTCCTCCTGTCTTGGTTGGTTGTTGTCTTCTGCCTTCTGTTGGCCTATAGAAGTTGTGTTGTCCCTCCTCTCAGCCCCTTGGCTTCACTCTTCATTGGAGAGTCAGACGTGCATAGCCTATGCTCAGTTGCCTGCCAACTAGCTCCCTGCAGGCTTCCTCCTAAGGGTTTACCTTCTCCGTCTCTCTCTCTTTCATAGTCGTTCATAGTTTTCTGAGGTTTTCCTTGAGGATCGCCCACTTACAAAAATCCTATAATAATAAGGTCCCTTTTTGTCCTTAGTAGTATGCAGATGTTTTATCATGTGATTGTCTATGAAATGCACCAATCAGGAAAGGTACCAACTAACCTCTTAGATTCTTTTTTTAATGGGAGATTGGAAGAAATGTCAAACCCAGCTATACAACTGTTACCTGTAATCTCTTATCTGTCTTTCTATCTGTACTGAACCCTACGGACCTTGTACTGTACCCTAGGTATCCTAAAATAGCAGGCCACTTGCACACTGAAGCTGTCTTTTACTTTTAGTCCTTTATTTCAGCCCAGTTTGTGACCAACAGAGGACTTTTGAATGGCGTCACCTTGAGCCCTCAAAGAACCTTGAGCAATCTTAACTTCTCTGCTCGCTAATAGATATTCAGAGAGATACTGAGTTGAAGCTCTATACTTAAAAATTAGACTTGTTTTCCTCAAGACCATCCTTCCACCCATCCATTTTCCAAACACATCCATCCTGAGCATCATTGTGGGGTAGCTGGAGCCCATCCCAGCCAGCATAGGGCACAAGGTAGGAACAGTCTCAGGGACTGGGTGTCAGTCCATCATAGTGTGAACACACACACACACACGCAAACACACACCAGGGCAAATTTATCTTTGCCAATTCACATAAAATTCATGTCTTCGGTGTGTTTGAGGAAACCGAAGTACCTGGAGGAAACCCAAGTGGACATGGGAAGAAGCACAGAAACTCTCTGCAGGCAGACCTCTAGACATGAACACTGGTGTACTTACTGTGAGCCTCAGCACTACCAGTGTGCCACCATGCCACCCTCATCCAAACCAATGGCAGCAAATATAAGAAATACAAAGAATTATAAAACCTGTGTGGGTGCATGCAGTCTTCATATCAGTTCCAGATGACATTTCCTACATGGTCCATTTCATTAGTTACAAATTATATATCCTTAGTCAAATCAAATTAAAAGATGATTTCTTACAAGATGTAGAGAGAGGTCCTTTTCTATGCTTCCAGCAAGCTTTACTTAGGTCTCCATCCTCAGCACAAAAACCCCTTCAAACCATTTTTAAAACTGAGCTGAGCTCTTCACAAATGTGTCAGAAAAGAAAAGCTCAATTTTTGCAACAAGAACCAACTGAACTGAATTGATTTAACTCTTTTTGAAATAAGTCTAATACAAGGCAGACATTCTTCCCTCTTGTTGCCAAAATAAGTCATGGCTTTCTTTTCACTAGCAGAGCAGTTTCTGAAAACACAGAAAATGATACTAATTCATTATCACCAAGCTCAAGGTCAATTCCATTGGGAATCAAAAGCTGCTTGAAGCTGCTAACTCACAAAATATCCCAAGAGTCTGCTTCACATTCTAACTATCCAACTTTATAAAAGGATACATGTTGGTGTGTCCTTCCAATTGCTTTGTCTCTGTCACTCCAAATGGTGGATAATCACAAACATTTTTAGTAATAAAATTCATTGCATTTGTTATTCCAATAAATAGCGCATCACAAACACTGCTTTTACAAATCCCATATTAAATAGCATATATCAGAGACACATACAATGTATTGTGAACTGCAAATGGTAATACTGACCTCTATATTGATTGCTAAGATTTGCTACCCCATCTAGTATAAAATATTCTGAATCCTGGTTTGTCTATCAGCTTTACCCATAACACACTGCTCTTCTGTTCAGTATGACAGGACTTTCAGGCTTTGGTCCTCTTACCTGGAATCTGTCAGCTGAAAAAGTTAAAAGCACTGAGAAGTTCCATTTGCATCGATTTCTAATTTTCAGTTCTGCATCTGTCATTTGCTAGGTCTTTCCTTCTGTCCTCTACAGCTCTGGTGACATCTTTGTCACCTCCTTATAAAAGCACTATTTATTATCTGTCATGTTCTTTGAAAATCACATAAGCAGTATCATGAATTTGTCAGAGTTTTGTACTTGTTTTGGTCAAATCATTCCAATGACTCTCATTTTCAGATGATGTTAATCTCATCATTTCCAAACAAGCGGTATACTCAGTAATGAATTTAGTAACATTTATGCACCCAAAGACTGTGTCATGAATACTAACAGTTCAAACAGAGCAACTTATTTCTTTATATCACGTCAAAATACAGCCTCCTAATTTATTTAAATTCATCCACAAGGGATTAAGTGTCATGCTGTTCTTGAAGAAATTGTCCCTATCACCTCCCATCACAATAGATTTTGTGAAGGTGCTTTACAGGATGCTTCAGCTGTTAAGACACTTTTAATGCCTCAATGTTTCCATGGTCCATCATGCATAAAATGTGTTTAATTTAATCCTGCACATGTTTGATATCCACTTTAAACTTCTTTTAACTCATTATCCATTATTTATTGTGATGCATTCTTGGATATATCTGACTTTCTTTTGCATTTTATATTAGAATGCTTGATCTTGGAGCACCATCATAAAGAAAGGCCAGGTGCTCTTGACAGAAGTGGAAACTACATCACAGGCATTGGGATACTGGAAATTGAAGTGTGTAGCCTTTCCACACAATATCTGTTGTCTGATTGGACAGCATTCTGTTGTAGTAGTTTCTGCTGCTGCCTCCTGTTCTCTAGTGTCCTGGTTACTATTCTTGCATCTGTCTGTCAGGTTTGTGAGGTGTTTCTCTCCTAGTAGTCCAGTTTTTATTCCACATCCTAAAGACTTGAATGTTAAATTAATTAGTGCTTCTAAAATGTTATTTGTGTAACTGAGCCTTGCAATGGAAGGCCTTCATGTCCAGAGTCGGTTCCTGCTTTGCCCCGAAGCTTCAGTCATCCATGAGCATGAATTGGGTTAAGCAGATTTGTGAGTATTATGGTCGATGCTTACAGTCTGTCTTTAATCACTGGTGAGCACAAGACTATACTCTTCAAATCACCCCTTACACTCTTAAAAATGAAGATATCATAGCGATTCTTCAGAAATGCAAACGGGGAAAAAGTCATGTAGAGTGACATGGCCTTAAAGCTGCCTGGCTGAAAATGAATGACAAGGATGCCCTTTGTCACCACTGCTATTTACAATTGCCATTGAAACACTGGCAGTTCACTGTCGAAATGCTTATCAGATAAAGGGGATTATCAGAGAAGGACTGGAACAGAAAATTTCTCTGTATGCAGATGATATGGTACAGTATATATCAGACCCACAAAATACTGTGCCTGCAGTCTTAACAGCACATAAAGAATTTCAAAAAATCTCTGGTCTCAGAATTAATTTGAATAAAAGTATGCTCTTTCCAGTGAATTCTCAAGCATACAATATTAGATTGGACACCTTCCCTTTTATTATTGCAGATCAGTTTAAATACCTTGGGGTAAACATCACAAGTAAACATAAAGCTGTTTATCAACAAAATTTTGCCATCTGCATGGAAAAAATTAAGCAAGACTTGTATAGATGGTCAACCCTCCATCTCACTCTAGCTGGAAGATTTAACGTTGTTAAGATGCATATCCTTCTTAAGCTTCTTTTTTTATTTCAAAACATTCCAATATACATCAATAAATTATTCTTTAAGCAATTTGATTCAACCATAACCTCATTTATTTGGAACCTAAAACATCCATATATCCATAGAGCGACTCTACAAAGACCTAAGACAGAAAGTGGCATGGCTCTATCTAACTTTCAGTTTTATTACTGGGCCGCAAACATACAAGCTATAAAAACCTGGACACTAAAAGATGAACATACACAGGCTTGGTCTGCAATAGAAATAAAATCCTGCAGTTCCTCTCTATATTCCTTGCTTTGGACCCCAATAAATGCAAGTTATCACCAATATACTAATAACCCAATTGTGCTTCACTCACTCAGAATATGGAACCAATGTAGAAAGCATTTTAAGATAGAGAATCTTTTATCTGTTTCACCTCAGCATTAAAACCACCTTTTTCACCCCTGTCAAACATGTGCAGTTTTTAATATCTGGAAAACATTTGGGATTGAATTGCTTAGAGATCTTTATATAGACAACATCCTTGCATCCTATGAAAAATTACATTCCAAATTTAATTTTCCAGCAACACATTTCACTACCTTCAAATTAGAAACTTTGTCAAACAGAACCTGCCCATTTTTCCCCATCTCCCACCTTCCTCCATGCTGGAAAAAATATCGATCAGTCTCAAGGACTCAGACAGCATTTCTGCAATATATACAAATATTTTACAGTCCCCCCCTTTCAAAGATCCAAGAGGACAGTGAGAAAAGGATCTCTCATTCAACATATCAGAAAAGGAGTGGAAAGTAGCAATGCAGAGAATTCATTCAAGCTCCATATGCGCAAAACAAAATTATTCAACTCAAAATTATCTATTGAGCACATCTGTCTCACTTGAAATTGTCCAAAATGTTTCCAGGGCAAGATCCAACCTGTGAACGCTGCAATCAAGTCCCAGCCTCTCTGGGTTACATGTTTTGGGCCTGCACCAAATGAACATCATTCTGGACAAAACGTTTTAAGTGCCTTTCAGACAGCCTTGGTGTCACGATCCCTCCTAACCCATTAACACCTGTGTTTGGTGTTCTTCCAGATGAGCTTAAAGCAGAGAAGGACAAACAACCTGTGATCGCCTTTACTACACTATTGGCACGTAGACTTATCTTGCTCAACTGGAAGAATCTTAACTCTCCTGTTTTAAGTCAGTGGGTAACTGATGTTTTATATTATTTGAAATTAGAAAAAATCAAATTCTCTCTTAGAGGATCTGTGCAGAATTTTTCAGAACCTGGCAGGATCTAATCAATGACATTTTAGAATAAGCTCTGAAAGCACTGAGGAAGCAGATTCTCTCCCCATTTCTTTTTCTTCTCCATTTATCTGTATCCGCCTAATAAACTCATCACTTTATTAATTTTTACTATTTTTAAGTTTTAGTCCGTTGGCCATGCTCTCTTTCTCAGGGGTGGGGGTTGATTTGTTTTCAATCTTATTTTTTTGTAAAAATTGATCCACTGTATTTGTATGGAATGATCACAATAAAATCAATAAAATTAAAAAAAAAAGGAAGTGAATGACTGTCTTGGAGCAACAACTCTGATGCTGTTCCAATGCATAAAAGAAACCAAGTGATCAGATACACCTCCTCCCTGCAGTGTAATAATACATTTTAAAAAAAAGGGGAGGGGGGACAAAAACACACGACTGTCACTTTAGTTTTAGTAGCATCAGGGAGATACACCAAGAAGTAGAAAGCAGTGTCCCAATCCCTAAAGGCCATACTGCTAGTAATGTGCATAATCCACTTACTACTACTGCCAACAACACCAAAGTGAGTAAGCGTCATAAAGTTGTTTTCTCGATTTCTAATCTGATCAGAAATGTTGCCAATTTTTTGTGTGTAAAAATCTTTTTTGTGGAGAAAATGACATCATGTTTATAACACCATTGTAAAAAAAAAAAAACCTGCCAGCATAAAGATAAAATCAAAAAACAAGACATATGCCTTCAAAAATGAATAAAAATTGCACACTCAGGGCTGATGAACCAGACAAATAAACACTGTATTTATTGTGTTATACTAATAAGATAATCCTAATGAGATGTTCATTTGCCCCGTAATCTTTTTAGCTTTTCCTTGTGTTAGACCCTATAGGTCTTTGTTCTTTAAAGTTTCACACCTCAAAAATAGCAGGGCTGTTGTATTCCCTTTAATAATGGGTATTTCTGTACTTATTCTATGCTTTGGTGTTTAATAATTATGATATTTTATGTGGTCTTTATGTACAGTGGTGTGAAAAACTATTTGCCCCCTTCCTGACTTCTTATTCTTTTGCATGTTTGTCACACAAAATGTTTCTGATCATCAAACACATTTAACCATTAGTCAAATATAACACAAGTAAACACAAAATGCAGTTTTTAAATGATGGTTTTATTATTTAGGGAGAAAAAATCCAAACCTACATGGCCCTGTGTGAAAAGTAATTGCCCCTTGTTAAAAATCACCTAACTGTGGTGTATCACACCTGAGTTCAATTTCCGTAGCCACCCCAGGCCTGATTACTGCCACACCTGTTTCAATCAAGAAATCACTTAAATAGGAGCTGCCTGACACAGAGAAGTAGACCAAAAGCACCTCAAAAGTTAGACATCATGCCAAGATCCAAAGAAATTCAGGAACAAATGAGAACAGAAGTAATTGAGATCTATCAGTCTGGTAAAGGTTATAAAGCCATTTCTAAAGCTTTGGGACTCCAGCGAACCACAGTGAGAGCCATTATCCACAAATGGCAAAAACATGGAACAGTGGTGAACCTTCCCAGGAGTGGCCGGCCGACCAAAATTACCCCAAGAGCGCAGAGACGACTCATCCGAGAGGTCACAAAAGACCCCAGAACTGCAGGCCTCACTTGCCTCAATTAAGGTCAGTGTTCACGACTCCACCATTAGAAAGAGACTGGGCAAAAACGGCCTGCATGGCAGATTTCCAAGACGCAAACCACTGTTAAGCAAAAAGAACATTAGGGCTCGTCTCAATTTTGCTAAGAAACATCTCAATGATTGCCAAGACTTTTGGGAAAATACCTTGTGGACTGATGAGACAAAAGTTGAACTTTTGGAAGGCAAATGTCCCGTTACATCTGGCGTAAAAGGAACACAGCATTTCAGAAAAAGAACATCATACCAACAGTAAAATATGGTGGTGGTAGTGTGATGGTCTGGGGTTGTTTTGCTGTTTCAGGACCTGGAAGGCTTGCTGTGATAGATGGAACCATGAATTCTACTGTCTACCAAAAAATCCTGAAGGAGAATGTCCGGCCATCTGTTCGTCAACTCAAGCTGAAGCGATCCTGGGGTTCTGCAACAGGACAATGACCCAAAACACACCAGCAAATTCGCCTCTGAATGGCTGAAGAAAAATAAAATGAAAACTTTGGAGTGGCCTAGTCCTGACCTGAATGCAATTGAGATGCTATGGCATGACCTTAAAATGGCGGTTCATGCTAGAAAACCCTCAAATAAAGCTGAATTACAACAATTCTGCAAAGATGAGTGGGCCAAAATTCCTCCAGAGCGCTGTAAAAGACTCATTGCAAGTTATCGCAAATGCTTGATTGCAGTTATTGCTGCCAAGGGTGGCCCAACCAGTTATTAGGTTCAGGGGGCAATTACTTTTTCACACAGGGCCACACATGTAGGTTTGGATTTTTTTTTTTCTCCCTAAATAATAAAAACCATCATTTTGTGTTTACTTGTGTTATATTTGACTAATGGTTAAATGTGTTTGATGATCAGAAACATTTTGTGTGACAAACATGCAAAAGAATAAGAAATCAGGAAGGGGGCAAATAGTTTTTCACACCACTGTAAAATATGAAGACAAAGTTGCACATGCAAGCCAACACTCTACCAAACACAATAACTGCAGACTGTCTCACAAATAATCATCTTTCCTTTTTTATTTTCTCTACATCACACAGGGTTGGGAGGGGATGTGTAGGTTTGATGAATTAATAACTTTTTGAACATTTCTCTTGTTTTTCTGAAACTACATGCTTTTAAAGTTTTTGTACATTTTGCTATTTTTTTGTTTGTTTATATTTTTTTTTAGTTTAAATTCTGATGTCTTGTGTGCAAATACCTCACCCAGGTAATAAATGAACAAAATGTATTTTTGCCCTTCTGCGCACAAATCAAGTCTCTTATATCTTCAAACAAACAAGAAGATAGGAAGCATTGATTAGGTCAAATACACACCAAGGAATGACAGAGACGTTCTAAGAAATACCTGGCAAAAGTTCTATTTGCATTTTTCATGCTGGGTAGCAAGGAGCAAAAAAATGGAAACATAAAATTACAGAAGTCTAATTCGGTTCACTTCAGCCTGTTCAATTGACCATAACTAAAATATCAAACATTCATCCATTTTCTGAACTCACTTATCTAGAGCAAGATTGAAGGGAAGCTGGGGCTTATTCCAGCAAGCATTGGCCACAGGATAGGAATGATCACTGGACAAAGTGCCAATGAATCACAAGATGAAAACACACATAAACACACACACACACACATCAGGAGCAAGTTTAGCATCACCAGCCCACCTAACCTGCATGTCTTGACTGAAGAAGGAAACAATAGCCTGACCCGTACTGACCCCTACTCTCTCTTCTGTTTCTTTTTCCGTTTTCTTTGTGGTAGTGACCTGCGCCACCAATAATTCTTAAGTATTTTTCATAAGGTGCACTTTTAAGTGTTAATTTTCACCATTGAATATTCTCAGCTAATACGTTTACTTTCTACATGTAGCACTTTAAATTTATTTATATTAAAGGAATACTTCACACAAATTTTTCTTTATGTTAATAACCTCATCTGCTTTGTATAGATAGCAGCGAAAAGTTTTTAATGTCATGTTTCCTTTGAAAACAGAAACAAAATTTTTATGATAGAATACCAGTCCATGGTGACTAATGCTGGACCTCAGAAACCAATAGCAAAATCATCCACGAAAAAAATGTAAATTTCACGTTATATAATCTACATGTCAGTGATCCAGTTGTATGCTCACAGCTACAAAAATAAATGTATTTTTTGCTAAAATATTGTTAAATATATGCTTCTAAAAAAATCAGCACCAAGCATAAAAATAAATTCAATTCACATTGGATTGAGCTTTTGAATTAGAGATAGGACTTTTGACCAGTGAATGATGGGCAGAGGTGGATATTCAATTCAGTTTAAAAGGACAAACCCACATGAATCACATTTCCTCTATGCCTGGTGCTGTTTTTCCAAAACCATTTATTTATCAATATTATAATATAAAATGGTGCCCTGTGGTGGGCTGGTGCCCTGCCCAGGGTTTGCTTCCTGCCTTGCGCCCTGTGTTGGCTGGGATTGGCTCCAGCAGATCCCCGTGACCCTGTAGTTAAGATGTAGCGGGTTGGATAATGGATGGATGGATGGATGATATAAAATGTATGTTACTGTTATTTTTTGAGTTAATGTGTCATATTTTTTATATATTTTCTGTTATGTTTATCATTGCATATTGGTTTTTTTAATGTGCCTATGTTCCTTGTTCTTTGTAGGTAGCAGGACCACCCTGACGTCACAGCTGCTGGGCTCACCCTCTGCTACCTTTATTTTTCAGTCTGAAGCAAGATTCACCAGATGAGCATTTTGTTAGTTTTGGAGTTTGTGAGTATTGCTATTTATTGATATTGGATTTTATGGTTTTCTGATTATTCTCACTCTGTGTTTATGATTCTACTGTTTGTATATTGTTTTGGGATTTTTTTGCTGTGGATATCTTTTTAGGAAATTCCCTTTTTGCTTGCTTTTGTTAGGCTGGGTCTGTGTGCTTTCTGATACATTAATTATTAATAAATTTTTGATTTATAAATATTTACTGTCCTTTATGTGCACGAGCCAGGGGTTAATGGTTACCCTCCTCCCTGTGGGAATTTTGCTTTATTTTGAGATATTTATAGTTATTTTGCCAGCTCTCCATTTTTAGGCCTGCTTCAGTGTAGCCAGCAGGTATTACATTGGGCCTAGCTGGGTTAAGATGAGGTTTTCCTGCATAGACTAGTGAAGGTCCTATCCAGCTTTGTGGGCTTTTGGAGGCCTCACACATCATTTTGCCATGATTGGAAATCCAAATCACAAAGCATGAGGTAAGTATCATATAAAAAATATTAGTTTAATTTTAATCTGCCCAAATCTGAATTCTGTCAATGAAATGACTGCCACACTGAAAATGTCCATTTACTAGCAGACTGGAGGAACAAGGAGTCTAAACCACTGAGAGACCTTTCTAAGAAAATTAATTTAGTAGAGTCTTTCAAAAGAGATCACACAACTAGGCTACCTGTTACAAAGTCAAATAGAGAGTGGATGCTAGTGCTTTAAAGATTGTCTTGAAATAAAACAGATTAACTCCTATTGTTCATCTCTTCCATATTTTACTTTGACTGAGTTTCTTAGTGACAGTTGTGGCGGACGGCTGGCTGCTCAACCCAGCCGGGATGCCCAGAAAGGAGTAAGATGGGGGAAAGCAGGTACAGAGGGACACTGTCTCTCCCCCAACGCCAGATGGAGATGCCCCTGCAGCATAGTGGCACCCCAGATTCCCGCAGGGCACCATGGGAGTTGTAGTTTGGCTTCACAGCTCTACTGGGTGCCATGGGTGCCCCCTGGAGAGCAGGGGGGCTCGAGAATCTATACTTTCCGTATAGCCCGGAAGTACTCCCGAGTTTCAGGGATGGAACCACAGAATCCGGGCTGAAGAAATCCACAAATCTTCATCTGACCCAGAAGTGCAGATGAGTCATGTGGCCGGAAGGACAGAAGCACTTCCGGGTTGAAGACTATTTAAAGGACTGTTGGAGACTCACCAGGAGAGCTGGAGTTGGGAGGGAGCTTGGTGGGATGAGTGGAGGAGATATTTGTGTGCTGATTATTGTTATTCTGCTTGTGTATGGTGGCGGAGGAGCTTTTGGGCACTGTTTAAAGAAGAAAAGATCATTAAAGATCTTCTTGGTGGTTTTACCCTGTGTCAGCGTCTGTCTGTTGGGTTGAAAGAGGTAACAGTGACCATTAGCATCTTACGCAGTCTACATATAATGTATTTTGTAATGTGTGTAGGGGCACCAATGAACATTGTTATATTTTGTAATTTACTAAAGATGCACCTAAATATAGAATTGTTTCATAACTTCATCAAATATTGGGTGAAGTAGTGTGGTAATAGTCACTTCTTCAGTGGAATTGCCCTGTTTCATTAGCATTATTATTTTGTAATGAATTGTATTTTGTTATAATGTTTTCTTTTGTTTGTTTCAAGCAGCTTTATTCCTTGTCTGTATCACTCTGTGCCTTACACACAACACATTCAAGGTTATAACCTTCTTAGGGAATGTTTACGTTTTTTAATGGATGTTTTCATCTGTGCTCTGTGAGACCATATAAATTAATTTTAGACTACCCCTGAGATATTTGCCTTGGAAATAATAGAGAAAGAACATTGGCAAAGATAAGCTGGGAGTTGTGTCATTCAGAGAACTGTCGCCCTTTAAAAATCACAGTGTTTAAAGCTAATCAGTATTCAGACTATTTTGAATCAAAGAGTGTTGTTAAAGTACTACAGAATATACAAGTCCAAAAGAGGATAAGCTCTCATGAAGTCACGATTAAAGCATCATCACCCTTCAAAGAAATTCCTGGACTATGGCAGGGTGTCCTGAATTTGATCTCTTTGCCCTCCTCTCACCAGGTATGGCTGTAAACCATTTAGAGGTGTCGACACAGCTACAAAATAAATTATATGGCGTAATCTAAACTACTTTTCAAAGTACAGTATAATAACTCTGGTAGCAGTGATGTAACAGCAGTGGAAGCTACTCCAACAGCATCTTCTTCTATTCACTGCACAGGAGTTTCATGACATTCAATGTTCGTTAATGACGATATGAAGATGATAAGAAGTTCTTTTGAGTAGTAGGTCTGAAAAGAACTACAAGGGACTTAAAATAGTGGATAGAGAGGGGGAGAGAAAAAGAATTGAGAGACATAAAATGAAGTGTTGGTAACAGCATGCCCTTCTAGTTAATATTTTACTGACCTTTTCTGGTGGGGTCAGGGAGGCTTAATAACAGCTGAAAGCAGAGAGACACCTTGTCTTACTGGCCAGTCAAGATTATTTGTAACCAGTAACGGCGCACTGCACTTGACTTGAGCATTCATAGTTTTCATACTGTTTCTCTGTACGTTTAGCATTCTTTTGCTCAGAGGTTGATTGATGCACTTGCTGTTTCCTGAGGAGCTCTTCTTTTTCTCCACCTGCTTCTTCTCTTCTTTCGTCAGCATCTTTTCACATTAAAACTGATTAAGTCAATGTTTGTGTTGCAATTACTTAGTACGTTTTCTTAATTTTTCACTTAAGCTGGCACTTAGGTCTTCAATCTGCCTTAAGAATGATTTAAGATATGAAGAGGTAGGGAAAGTGACAGTGAAGGTGGTGGGAATGAGAACGGCGCCCTTACGCATGCGCCACACGGCCGCCCTGCTGGCTGCTGCTGAGAATTGATTCTACAATAAAATAAAATTAAAAATAAGTAAAAAGTGGAATAACCTTGGAGGTCAATCATCACCCCGAAACTAGATCGTAGACCTCATATAGTATATGTGTACCAAATTTCAGGTCAATAGTTCAATCTGTTTGTGAGCTTCAGGTGATTTAAAATCCTGGACAAACAAACAGACAGCCACAGTAGCATATTATATAAGACGATTATTTAAATTGCCCTGTTATTATTGTTTCTTGCTCATTTACAATTAATAAATATTTAACTAAGATATTAATGAATCATTTTTCCTGTTTTGATATAATAAACCTTTGTTAATTTAGTTTAGGAAATGGGAAATTAAGACACCATTAATGTCCCTTTAGGTTGTCTTGAGACCCTACTGTAAGACTATTGAGTCTCAAGTTGTGCCCTTTCTTTAACCAGATCTTTAGGAACACATCATGATGTCTTTGTTCCCTACAGTGGGAGGTGATGAAGGGTTTGTGATCTGCCATTTTTCTTTTTGATATTTAGAGTTAATCCTTCAGGCCTTGGTCACAGGGAATATTTTAGGAAGAATGTTCTGATCATAAAATTGCCTCCCATCTTTCCTGGTTCTCCCTCTGTTCCAGCAACTATTTTTTCTCAATTGTATGATCTGTGTTATATTCTTTATGGGTTCCCTTAACTCTTTTAGGATGTATGTCGATGTGTGGTCCTGAGGGCTAGGGACAGAGGACGAAAAAAGCCATAAATGATAAAAGTCATTGTTACATTATAAGCAGACCATCTTTGCTAGCATGGCTGTTAAACTGGTTGACTCAACGTTGAATACCTGCATTTGCGTGTAAAAAAATCTAGAAATGACATTGATATTGGGCAAGAGAACAACGCAAATGCACACAGCAAAATACTCTGTGTGTATTATTTATTTTTTCAGACTCTGACTTATTGTGCTCTGATTTTGATGCAAGTGATCTGAAAATCGAAATGAAAGACAGGTACCTACATCAGCTGATTGGTCCCCAGCTGATCATAGTGCTGAACTTGCTCATGTAGCTGATATGCCTACAGAAACATTCGCCCTGGGAGGACTAAACAGACATAGATCTGTTGGAGGCAAACTGGCAATTGGGCTTCATCAAATGACATGGCATGCTACCATGCTTTACCAGCCACCTGACTACTTCAAGCTGTTTTTTTTCGAGAAAGTGCCTTTCAGCTTATGAGTGATGAGACAAACAGGCATGTAATGATTATGTAATAAATATGTGAATTTACATACTGTAGGAGCTCATGGAATATAAAACAGTGACATTTGTCATTACTAAGAATTTTATGTTGATTTATGTGTGAAACTATTGTTTGGTGTACATTTCAGAAAACTGAGTTTTTTGGAATAATATTCAGCCATTGGACAAAAGGGAAAAAGTAATTAGCCCTAAAGGAGTTAAAAGTGAATAGTCAGCTAAACCAGTCATAAAGCTTAAAATTTGCAGAATCATTCCTCAATCTTTAGCTCTTCAGCTCGTTTCTCTAGGCTAATAATGATAGGATGTCATGGAGGTGTAATGGGTAGTGCTCTTGCTTTATAGTTTATGGGCCTTGAGTCCATATTCTAGTAATGGATTTGTGGAACTTTCACATTCTCTCTGTGTCCAAATTGTTTTTCTCTGAGTAGTTTCATTTCCTAGTACATCCTACATGCATGTATGTCAGGTTGATTGACCTCTCTAAATTGGCCCTGTATGACAAAGCATGAGTTTTTGTTCCATTCCATATGTCCTTTACATGTGCTCTTCTAAGTCATCCTAATTTTGCCTGAGTTATCCACCATGGTTTTTAATTTTTAAGATACCCCTCATACTCCCATCCCATTTTCTTCACTTTTATATTTCTTAGTTTCTGTATTACATCTTTCCTGAAGAAGAGGCCTGAGTTGCCTCGAAAGCTTGCATATTGTAATCCTTTCAGTTAGCCAATAAAAGGTGTCATTTTGCTTGACTTTTCACTATATTTCTTACACTAATTAATTATTACAAATTGATTTTATGACAATGCTCCTTGGTGGTCAAAATGGAATTTCGAGTTACAGGGTTATCTTGTCTTCTCAATCCAGATCATACCCACTCTACTGATGCTGCTCCTTCAGTATGCTTTGATTGATTCTTTAATGGAGATGTAATTTGTATATATCCAATTTTTAATCATTTTTGAAAATTTCAATAATGAACTTTCTGCTGCTTCATTTGAAGTATATATGATAGTTGCTTTCACATAATTATACCGACTCTTTTCATGACCTAAAGTTCTTTTTCTACTTTTTATCATTTAAACAAAGGGAGGTATGTCTTCATTAGTTATTAAGAGGTTCCTTAAATTTCTCACATGGTTGCCCATCAGTAATTAACTTTTATTCATAGCTGCTCATATTTCAGATTGTAAAAATTAAATTGCTGACTCTCTAGGTTCCTTCAGTAGCTCATTTTCTCTATTGCATCCATCCATGTGAAGACCTCGCGTTTCTCTGGTTCACTGTATCCAACCCTATATGACAACAATTCATAACTATATTCTCAAAAGCAGAAAAACGCTTTCCATTTATGTTTAGTAGTCCTAATATTTGGACCTTATCTGACTGTCATAAGTGTTCATTCTTTCTTTTTCTAGTGGGTGTTTTCTTCATTAAAATATTCAAAAATACAGAAGGATTACTCACTTAAAGTGTATCATAGTGCGTTACAGTTTGTAATTTTGACAATATGCAGTCTTGCTTATCCCACTATAATTAAACACTGACTAGTAGATTAATTAAAAGTTTCAGTCACTCTGAAAATAATCTGATTTTTAATTGTTTACTTCGAAACTCTAATAGTTTTCTGCTTGCCTCATTTCACTAAATGGTGTCCTATTGTCATGCCTGGCCTTAAATCTTGAAACTGCTTTTTTTATATTTATAGTACTACTGCTCATTCCTCTTCTGCCAATTCATATTCTTTAATAGCTTATCTGAAGGTTATCAACAAAACAATGTTTCAAGAAAATGTATTCAATTTCCTTCCATTTCTAAATCTATATAATACCCTTGATTAACATAATTTCTCTTCATTGTTCTTTAGAAGTGTATCTGATCACAATGAGATGTCTTACTGATCTGTAATGCATGCATTAGACTAAAATAATGAAGTTGCTTAAATTATTTAAAAGAGGAAATTAATCTAAAAATGACAGTAACAGACTACTTTTCTACCTGAACAGATCAGTCGATGCAATGACCAATCTATTTTGGATCTATTCAACCTTGGCTCGAGTGGCTCAGACTCAAATCCAAACTCTTGACATGACTTGTATTAAATGACCTGGCTTTTTGAGTTCTTTAAACTTTTGAAAGTTGATTTTATGAAGTGTTTTTAATGTCCATGGAAGAAAGCAATGTCATTAATTGTTTAGCCTTTCCTAGCCATCAAACACATACACACACTTCAAGATGGTGTTCAAACCTTAGACACGGCAGTGACTTGCTGCAGTTTTGTGAAAATGCAACATGTAAACAAAAAATGAAATAAATTCATTTTAGTATATATATCCAGTAGACCACCAAATGGAGGTCAAAGACAACCAAAACCTGATAATTAAACTTTCTTCAAAAACCAACAGGCCTGCATTCACATCTCTTTTTCCAGGGGTGAATTTCTCACAGCACTGTATTAAAGTTGACAACACCTCTGAGTTTATATCTTTCATTTCAAATAATAGGACATGCAGTACTTGCACTTACTGCCAAAATGACTGATTTTGGCCTCAATATATTGAGCAATGAGTTTGTTTCTTTCTTTTACTTTAGTTTTAGGTACTGCAAAAATGCATCTATTAACTCATTTACTATTATGTAAAAAGACTTTCACAAAGGCTTCTTTTGGTGTTCATAACCATTATAAATCAGCAGTAGGTTGGTAATTCATCTCTGTGCAGTGTGACATACTGACACAATGGTAAAATGACTTGTTAACATGAAGGATTCACAGGTCTTATACTAAATAAGTACTATCAAAAGAAATGTGCCTCAGTTAAGCCACTTCAGACCACTCCAAAGTGACGTTTTGTTAGTAGGTCTACTTGCAGAAATAAATAAACACTTTACTAATGGTTTGTAAATGTTATGAAGACCAAAACATGTGTATGTTAAGGTCTTGTTTCATTAATTAACAAAATTTTTTCAGTACCTAATCTCTCCTTTTCATTGATCTTTTGATCTGGTGTAGATTCTCTCAGGTTGCATGCCTGTCTCTCTGGACAATTCAATTCAGAATACAGTGACTCTTCCACACCTGTAACCTGGACATTTTCTCTGACTGCTCCATTTAGTATAATTTACATTGGTATGACAATTATGGTCTTTGTGACATAGCTATTTAAAAGATGGCCTCAAAACGCTGTAAAAAGGCAGTGTGTTGCATATTGGTCACTTACACAATTAAGAATTGCTGTATTTTGTTCTCTACAGTTATAGTCAATGCCTCCCTCTTATTTCTGCTATAATCCACTCTTCAAAAACGGCAGAAATGACCTACTTATGGCAGCTGATTCTGGTTTAATTACTATTCTCATCCTTCTTCATCTGAGTGCATCCTTTGACACTATTTGTCACACTACTCTCCTCAATAGATTATCTTCAATTGGAATTACCCACACTCCTCTAGATTGGTTCAGATCCTACCTCTCAGGCTGCACTCAGTTTGTTCAGCTTAAAACTTTCACAATACAACCCACCGCTGTTACTTCAGGTGTGCCCCAGGTTAAGAGTCTGGATGTCATCCTTGACAGTACTTTATCCTTTCAGTCCCACATCAATAACATCTCCCAGTCTGCATATTTCCACTTGCGTAACATTAATTGTATTCATCCCTCCCTCACTCCCCACACCACTGCTATCCTTGTTCATATCCTTCTCACTTCTCGTCTGGATTATTGCAATTCCCTTTTCTTTGGTCTTTCTTGCAAATCTCTTTATAAGCTCCAACTGGTCCAGAATTCAGCTGCCCACATCATTACTAGAACCCCCTCTATTCAGCATATCACTCCCGTTTTCCAGCACCTTCATTAGCTTTCAGTTCAGTTCTGAATTCAATTCAAAATTCTCCTACTAACGTTTAAGGCTATCCACAACCTTGCCCCTCCATATATGTCTGACCTCCTCCATGTTGTCATTCCCTCCTGTACCCTTAGATCCTCTTCCTCCATCCACTTCGTCCATCTTACCACTATGGGGAGCAGAGGATTCAGTTGCTGTGCTCCCCAGTTTTGGAACTCACTACTATCTGAGATTAGAAATATTGAATCATTTTGCATCAAATGTGGCTATTGGTGCCACGGCCCACCTGCCAAGTTGTTTGCCTGCCTATGGTAAAGTCATCCCTGATGGAGGATCGCAGGAATCATGGAAAAGAGGGGTCCTTTCATCGGATTGGCTGGCCCAGCACTGTTTCAGCCGTGGAATGGCCAAATGGGGGAGGCAGCTTGATGGATGAGGTCTCCAGGACTCTAAAAATATCCAAATCCTATTATGTGATACCATCTACTGTTAAATTCTGCTCCGTACTTCTAAAATTTTTATTTTTATTCTGTATTGAGGATTTGTTCTGTTCTGTGTATTGTATTGTATTGACCCCTTTCTTTTGACACCCACTGCACACCCAACCTACCTGGAAAGGGGTCTCTCTTTGAACTGCCTTTCCCAAGGTTTCTTCCATTTTTCCCTACAAGGTTTTTTTGGGAGTTTTTCCTTGTCTTCTCAGAGAGTCAAGGCTGGGGGGACTGTCAAGAGGCAGGGCCTGTTAAAGCCCATTGCGGCACTTCCTGTGTGATTTTGGGCTATACAAAAATAAACTGTATTGTATTGTATTGTATTTTCACTTTTCAAATCTAAACTTAAAACTTATTTGTTTAAGATTGCTTTTTCTCTTTGATTACAATTGCTCTGTCTGATTTTAACTTTTGTATTTCACTTTTTTTTATAATCTGTGTTTTGTCTGTTGTTCGGTGTCCTTGAGTGTTTAGAAAGGCGCCTACAAATAAATAAAATGTATTCTTATTATTATTAATTAAGTGCTTTGTCTTACATGTTACTTAGCACACAACACACACACACAAGGTACGCAGGGCATGAAAGGCACAGTTTAAAACCCTCTACACCTTACATATGGCAAGGCTGATCACTATCCGAGAATAATGTTTTGTTAGATAACCTAGAAATAGTTAGAATATACTAATTCTATTCAACTGATGGGGGTTATAGGAAGCTCCCATAGATTATGCACTATCATTTAGTAAAACATTTATGAATCTTATGTAACTAGGAAATGGCTCTTACACCCTGCCTTTCAGTTTGCCATCCTCTTTGTATGTTCTGCCTCCAGATACTAATTTAATGTGATTATTCTGTATGTACAATGTACTGTTTTGTTCCTATCACTTACTATATTATTGTAAAAGGTGCACAGTAATTTCATCAGAGATAGAAAAACGAAGTTTTTCTCAGAAGTTATCTTTGTACTGACTAAAAAATAAAACCTGCTAAATTTATATTTTAAATCATAGAATAATAAATCACTAAAGTAAAATAATACTTTAATAGGGTATTAAATCTCAAGCATGAAGCAAAATTTTCAGAATAGTATAATAAATAAAGGGAATGTGTGCTATGTACTTGAAGTGATTATAAATAATTTAAATGATTGTAGGAACATGGATGAGGGATATTTACCTATTTGTATGTCCTGTGTTGCGTATGAATCTTGTGCTATAGAGACATCACACAGGCTGGAGAAGAAGATTAGTGTGCAGTTAGGTGCCATACTGGGTTGGCTGAAATGGCGCAACGCTGAATTCCCCAACCTGTGTGATGCAGCGGTACAGGTAGGCGATGCCTGTATCATAAAGCAAGATATAGGAGGGCAGTTCGAAAGGGCAGCGGTATGCGTCAGTTCCATTGGCCAAGTAGCCACACCTCCTACAAGGGACGCAGCTGCAGTCACCAATTGCGCTGCGGATATGCATGCGAGGAGGTGGCTAGTAAACACATGCTGCCAAACAACCTTGCACAGCTAGCCGGCATCAGTTTCCCAGGCATCTAACGGTGCACAGATGCCAAGGGGATTCTTTCCTTCCCATAAAGGGACCCAGACTATTGGTGCGCCCCAGAGCAAGAGGAGGACCCAGAAAAGGAAGATGGGGACTCCAAACAGTGCGCAGCGTGAGCCCGTCTGCTCACAGACAGTGGAGGGTTGCGCTGTGGAGGGCAGAACCACCAGCCACCCTCAGATGTGTGGACGTCAGGGCAGGACTTCCCTTCCTTTTTCCGGTCCCAAGGGGACCGGAAAGAGAGCTCCCAGAGGGGAGTGATGTTGCTTTGAATGCAACCACTGTGGCCATGGCTGGAGGTGTTGTCCGTGGAGGACGCCCGGAGGATACGGGCATCAGGGCAGCACCTCTCGGCCTTTTTCTTATATCCTTATATGACCGAGGCCGTGGACTCAAGGAAACCGACTTCCCATCCTGGAGGAGACCAGCCCTCTTGGGACGAGCCTCTGTGCCCCAGCTGAGCTGAGCTTAGCTGAGGGAAGGGCACTCTGGCAGATGACCGGGACCCATGCGCGGTTGGGACGCCCCTTTGACACTGGATTCGGGGGAGCAGCCATGGGATGCACACTACGCACTATGCAAACTACGTCCTCTGGAAAACTTATTGGCAGCCACACTGGGTTGCATTGGGGCCAATAGTTTGGAACACCGGAGCTCATTCCTGTTGGGCTCCATGGCCACCACCAGGGGAAGCTGCATGGCCTAATGAGCCTGTCTGGGCTGGAACACAGCTACGCCTGGAGGTGCAGCCAGAAGTAGGTCAATGAGCACCTGCAGCAATTCTGGGTGGGCTAGAGAAGAGGCCGACAGTCACCACTCCGGGCGCCAGAATTGGGAGGAGGAGGAGGACAAAGCTGCCTGGAAGGAGGAGTGGAGGAAGAAGAATTTGGTTTGGGGTGTTTTTGCTTTTGGGTGTTTTGGGACTGTGTTGGGCCTGTGAGACATGGGGAAGACGTGCCCCATAGCTGAAGAAAAATGAAAAGTTCTTTTTGTTTACTTTACATGTGCCTCCGTTGACAGTCGGGTCTACGCCTATATAGCTGTTAAAAACATGTTAAAAACATGTTAAAATGTTATATTCTGGCATTTTCAATTAGTGATGTTAATTTATTTCAATTATTCATTTAGATGTACAGAGAGAAGGTTGGATGGTTACTGGATGTTTTGCGTACTGAAATCTGCATCTCCTGTGGCTGTTCATTGTCAGCCTTACCCTGTAATGTAGGGGTGGAGCTGAATCCGAATATGGTATTTGGATAAGCACAAATAGTGGATTTGTATGAATGTTTATTTCATACAAATTTTTTGCCAATTATTTGTATTTGGAAAAAATAACGTAAAATCAAATAGGCACTGTCTGTGTCTTCCTGCTTGTGCTTAAGCATACCCCACTGACACGAAAAGGAAAACGTTGTACTTCACGAGGCCACTTTATATTTTTCCCTGTTGGACATGCAATATGTGATGTGAATTTTGACCGTCAGCATAATAGGTTAATTCACCTACATGCTGGTTCCACAGTCACCATTTGTGTTGCACGGTTGGAAATAGAGCGGTAATTTATATGCATACTTGCATCTATTTAATTTCTTTTTTGACTGGAGGATATCAGCACACATAGTTATATGTTTGTTACTGGGTATAACTCAATAAAGTTTATTTAAATAAAAACATTTTCATAATTATTTTATTTTATGCAAGAACATTGTAATAGCCTAATATAAGGCATGCATAATTGAAAAATGTAAACTCATGGGTCATTTATTCTCACTCCTTAAAAAACACAAAATGAACTGAACATGAACGAGTTCAAAATTGAAATGGTGAACTATGAACTCTTTATTTCAGTTTTATTTATTATGAACTGAACTTTGAGCTAGATCTTTTGAGGTGTGAACTTGCACAACACTACCATTTAGTTCAAATGCATATTTTGCAGTTCATACTTTCACAAGAATTACTTCCAGTTCTTTTAAGCTTACATCAACTCCTACACTATTGGCATAATGGTGAACAACAAAGAGGACACACAGCACCTGTGACAACACATTACAGTAATCCCTCCTCGATCGCGGGGGTTGCGTTCCAGAACTCCCCACGGTAGGTGAAAATCCGTGAAGTAGAAACCATATGTCTGTATGGTTATTTTTATATATTTTAAGCCCTTATAAACTCTCCCACACGGTTTATAAATATTCTCCACACAGTTATACAGTAAACCCTCACGTTCCAGACTATACCGCGATAGATGAATTTCCACTAAGTAGAATTCTTTATTTATAAATCTAATATTTTTGCAGTTAGAGCATAGAAAACCTGTTTACGACCTTCTAAATACATTTTTTTAACATTATTAGAGCCCTCCAGACATGAAATAACACCCTTTAGTCAAAAGTTTAAGCTGTGCTCCATGACAAGACAGAGATAACAGTTCTTTCTCACAATTAAAAGAATGCAAATATATCTTCCTCTTCAAAGGAGTGCGCGTCAGGAGCAGAGAATGTCAGAGAGAGAGAGAGGGAGACAGAGAGAGAGAAAAAAGCAAACAATCAAAAATCAATACGTGCTGTTGGGCTTTTAAGTATGAGAAGCACTGCGATAAAGCAGCAGCAAGGAAGGGAGCAATGTGAAGGTAGTCTTTCAGCATTTTTTTGAGGAGTGTCCATATCCTCTAAGCAAACTGCCTCTGTACAAACAGCCCCTTAGCTTATACCCCCTCCATCATGAGCAGAGAATGTCAGAGAGAGTGAGAGAGACAGAGAAAAGCAAACAATCAAAAATCAATACATACTGTTAGAGCTTTTAAGTGTGTGAAGCACCGTGCAGGTATATCATTGAGGAGTTTTATTTAATACATAATATGTGCTCTAATTGGGTAGCTTCTCAGCCATCCACCAATAGCGTCCCTTGTATGAAATCAACAGGGCAAACAAACTGAGGAAGCATGTACCATATATTAAAAGACCCATTTTCTGCAGAAATCCGCGAATCAGCGGAAAGTTCGTGATATATATTTAGATATGCTTTTATTTAAAATCCGCGATGGAGTGAAGCCGCGAAAGGGGGAGCGCGATATAGCGAGGGATTACTGTATTCACATTTACCACTAGCCCATTGATGCCATTGTATACTAATGTATAATCTGATGTCTCAGACAGGTTATGTTCATTTTTGACATGTGCAAGGTGCTCTTTGTACATGCCACGCCACATTTTTATGCTTAATAGGGTTTTGTTTGGAGACTTTTGACTGTTTATTGTAATCAGAAGGTTAACAAGAGCAAAGCTGCTCTTTGCAGTTTGAAATCACAGCCCCTATGCCTTCTTGAGGCACTGGATTTGTTTAGAAATGTGACACTCAGCAAGCAATGCAATTGTTCCCGCCCAGGTTTAAGCAACATTCACTCTTTATCTCCAGACATATGTCTTCCATCTGTAAAACTGTGTCATAAAAGGCATCTGTGTATGTTCCACCAAATATATAGTACTGTATATTTATATATATACGTGTGTGTGTGTGTGTGTGTGTGTGTATGTGTGCGTGTGTGTGCATGTGTTTATGTATTTGGAGGCCATGGGAAATTAATACTCAATAGGGCATAAAGTGTGTGCAAAAGATAATAAGTATTGGCCTTGAGATATTAACAATAATAATAATAATTTGCTATATCCAGGAAACAAAGTGTAAATAATGACATTAAAAATGTAAACTATACAAACAAGAATACTATGTCCACAGGATTTTGTTCTGCCTCAGTATGCTACAAGGGTCACACTAAATAAAAAATAATGCAAAAAAAGAAAACAGTTTGTACTGTTAACATTTTATCACTAACCACCCCAGTCCTTAAAAATATAAGAAAGAAACAGCTGGAATTTCCTTATTTGGAAAATACTTTCGACTAATAGCCAATATCTTTATGTCAGATTAAATTTCCAAAAGATAACTGGCAAACCCAAAAAAGAAAGAAATGATTTATCTTTAGTATAAATATGGGTCCAAAAAAAGACAAGACATGCAGATGTTTTATTTGGCTTTGATTACTATTTTCAAACTATTATGTTGTTGGCACCACAATAATATTTAGTTTTTATGTGTTTTCCTGATTTTAGGCATAACTGCCTATTTCTGTATGCCAAGGACAACTCTATCTATCCACGGTGCAGATGGAGACAGGTCAAGAGGGCTTTTACTACTATAAGACTTGATGTTTAAAGGACAGGTAATTATCGTGTTCATTCAGCCTGGCAGAAAGCAACTAATAGGTAGCCTGGAAACCTGTTTATCCCTTGCTAGACTGATAATAGTTTTATGGCACTGGCCTACATTTAACAGCTGCATTTGTTATTCCCACACATGTTATGCTGATATGTGATCAGCAATATAGTGAATTATAAAGATCAATAAAGTTCAAGGTCCACCTGCTGGAAGCAAAATATTTTCCAAATTGAATGCACTAAGGTGGTCTGCAATTCATTTGTAAAAAAAAAATGCTGCTTAATGCAAGATAAACATGTACTGGAGCACTAAGTAATGACACTGGACAACTGAAACACTGAATCATTCATAAACTTGCCATGGCTTAGTCATTTATATATGACTAGCCAACCCGCAGCGTAGCATACGCCGCATAATCAGACGCCGCATAATCAGACCGCTTTTTAAATGATTTTTAAGCACAGAGGAAAAAATAAACATTTGAAAAATCCATAATTTAATAAACCACCAAGAAAAGTAACATTGCAACAATGCACGCTACGAACCAACATACAATTGTCCGTGACTGAAAACCAGAGGAGTGCCGTCGCGCTTTCTCCTTCCAAAGCGAAGGACGGGGTTGAACGGCACTCGTTCAGTACGCACTGCCCGCTCATGTGCCCGCCCCCAACTCCCTACCTGAGTCGCTTTCATCTGTGTACAGTCCACATGCACCTGTGAGTCACGTTGACTGTTAATTTTCCAAACACCGCCTCAGTCGGTTTCCACGTTGATTTTTCATTGTTCTTTGCGGTTCCAGCTGCTTTTTTTTAATATATAATCCACCAAGTCACCCGACCATGGGGGGCTTTACAAAGGGCAGGGACGTAATCAGTGCGAGCGTATGACCCGCACGTACTGGGAATTTCTCGTTCGTGGGGAACAATTGGAAGCCACGGTCTCCATCACGAATGGGGTTCAACGGCTTACCTACGCCTCCCCGCACCGGGTAGACACACATTGATCCATTCAGTGTAGCGCTCGTGCAGTACTGGACATACAAGTGCATCACAGACCTGTTAATGCTCAATCTCACGTGGCTGAAAGCCACTTGTCCCTCTAAGAATTTGGACGCCGACTGCTGTTGGTTCGTGTAACTATTTAGCAGGCGGGAGTCTCGTTCGTTTTCGGAAATAACCAGCCAAATTGCACCACCACCCACAGAATCGAGAAAGAGCTATCAATCTGTCAATCCTGTCCGTGTCCGGGCCAGGTGAGATTTCCTGTGTTAAGTCAAATGAAGCGAAAAGGCTCCACACCTGGTGGTGCCCTTCCGTCAATTCCTTTAAGTTTCAGCTTTGTAACCATACTCCCCCCTGAACCCAGAGACTTTGGTTACCCGGTTGGCTGCCCGGTGGGTCATGAGAATGACGCCACCGGATCGCCTGTTGCAGGGTCTGCATTGGTGAAGCAGGTAAGACGGTAATGAAACAGAGGCACAGGGCTTATTGGTTTTTAAAGACTGCTTCCTTCATTGGGTTTTAACCAATGCATGGAACGAACCAACACACAGTCATCCGTGCGGCGCTCAGGGTGGAACGGGAGGAGAGGAGAAGGACATCCACTCCGCTCCCTCTGTCATGCTAGTCTGTTGATTTCTCGTTCAGTATACACTCCCTGCTCATGTGCCCACCTCCAACTCGTCACTCGTGTCGTTGTCGTCTTTGTACAATCCAGATGAACCTGTGACTCACGTAGACTTTTCATTGCTCTGTGCGGTTTTGGCTGCCTTTCTATATATAATCCACCAAGACACCCGACCACGGTGGGAGGGGGGTGTGTACAAAGTGCAGGAGTATCTAAGACGCATGTTTGTCGCGGATGCGAATAGCTGTATGTAGCGTGTAAAACAGTTTGCTATAGTGCACTTGGTCGTGCGTCGTAACCGAAAACTCGTTTTACACGCCGCATATGGCGATTCACCTCCGCGAGAAACATGCCTCCATTAACAGTCAACGCGGGTTGGAGCTGCATGTGACCTCTACGACAGACGAATATAAATGACGCCGGTTTTTATGTGTCGTTGCGTCCGAGTTGGTGGCCGTGGCTCTGTGAGTTGTCATCGTATCCAATGGTCTTGGAGTTGGTGGGTGTGGCTCCTTCCTGCATGCGCCATAGGTGTCTCACTTGTCGGCGGCTAGGTGAATCCACGCCCCTTCCGGCGTGCTTTCCATGGTTGTCTTGCCTTAGTGAATTATATATATAGATTCTCTGCATATTATATATACTTCTCTTGCAAAGCTAATCCATTCCTGAAAACTTCTTCCTAAGGTGAATTTACTAAAAACAAACACCTAAATACCATGAAAAAAACTATTACATTCCCTGGCCCAAGAAAATGAGCTCCATATTTGTTCGGATAACAATAAAATATGTGAAAATTGAAAGAATAGTTTAGTAATTACATCAGTCATCCAATCAAATTCTAAAGCATTCTTCGATTAATAAATAATATACTGCTCAAAAGAATTAAAGGAACACTTTTTAATCAGAGTATAGCATAAAGTCAATGAAACTTATGGGATATTAATCTGGTCAGTTAAGTAGCAGAGGGGTTGTTAATCAGTTTCAGCTGCTGTGGTGTTAATGAAATTAACAACAGATGCACTAGAGGGGCAACAATGAGATGACCCCTAAAACAGGAATGGTTTAACAGGTGGAGGCCACTGACATTTTCCCCTCCTCATCTTTTCTGACTGTTTCTTCACTAGTTTTGCATTTGGCTACAGTCAGTGTCACTACTGGTAGCATGAGGCGATACCTGGACCCTACAGAGGTTGCACAGGTAGTCCAACTTCTCCAGGATGGCACATCAATACGTGTCATTGCCAGAAGGTTTGCTGTGTCTCCCTGCACAGTCTCAAGGGCATGGAGGAGATTCTAGGAGACAAGCAGTTACTCTAGGAGAGCTGGAGAGGGCCATAGAAGGTCCATAACCCATCAGCAGGACCAGTATCTGCTCCTTTGGGCAAGGAGGAACAGGATGAGCACTGCCAGAGCCCTACAAAATGACCTCCAGCAGGCCACTGGTGTGAATGTCTCTGACCAAACAACCAGAAAGACTTCATGAGGGTGACCCAAGGGCCCCATGTCCTCTAATGGGCCCTGAGCTCACTGCCCAGCAGCATGCAGCTCGATTGGCATTCGCCATAGAATACCAGAATTGGCAGATGCACCACTGGTGCCCTGTGCTTTTACAGATGAGAGCAGGTTCACCCTGAGCACGTGACAGAAGTGAAAGGGTCTGGAGAAGCCATGGAGAACATTATGCTGCCTGTAACATCATTCAGCATGAGCAGTTTGGTGGTGGGTTAATGATTGTCTGGGGAGGCATATCCATGGAGGGTCACACAGACCGCTACAGGCTTGACAAAGGCACCTTGGCTGCCATTAGGTATCAGGATGAAATCCTTGGACCCATTGTCAGACCCTATGCTGGTACAGTGGCTCCTGGTGCACGACAATTCCTGGCCTCATGTGGTGAGAGTATGCAGGCAGTTCCTGGAGGATGAAGGAATTGATACCATTGACTGGCCACCACACTTTCCTGACCTAAATCCAATAGAACACCTCTGGGACATTATGTTTTGGTCCATCCAATGCCATCAGGTTGCACCTCAGACTGTCCAGGAGCTCAGTGATGCCCTGGTCCAGATCTGGGAGGAGATCCCCCACAACACCATCTGTCATCTCATTAGAAGCATGCACTGATGTTGTCAGGCATGTATACAAGAACACAGGGGCCATACAAAGTGCTGCGTACAATTTTGAGTTGCTGCAATTAAATTTTGGCAAAATGGACTAGCCTGCCACATAATTTTTTCACTCAGATTTTTGGGGCGTCTTTGAATTCAGGGCTCTGTAGGTTGATCATTTTCATTTCCATCAAACGATGTGACATCCTTTCGTTCCTAACACATTACCCAGTCTATATCAGTATAGATATCCAGGAGGATTTCTTTTTCCCATTGAGATCTGATGTTTCAAAGTGTTCCTTTAATTTTTTTGAGCAGTTTATTTGGTAAGACTGTTTACCTATGCTTTACCACTTCACGTTTCACATTCAAAGGGATGGCCTCTCAATTTTTTTTTGAATAATCCCAGTACTTTCAAGATCTTTTTTCTGAGCTGTACTTCTCAAGACAATATGGGAAGACATGTGTGCAACACACATGACAAGCAGACTAAACATTTGTCATGGTTTGACCAGTGGCCATGGTATTGCCAGTCAAAGCCCATGAAGGCTCACCGCTGGCACTCTCCCCCCAAAAAACCTTAACAAAAGGAGAAGTGTCTGTGTGTCTCTCTGGTTACAAACATTTGTGGTAATAAAATGCATTGTATTTGTCATTCCAACAGATGGTGCATCACAAACATCACTGCTTTTACAAATCCCATTCCAAATGGAATACAACAGAGATATAACCATTGCATTTGTTGTTTCAACAGATGGCATATCACAAACATTTATAGTAATGAATTTTATTACTACAAATGTCTGTGATTTGCCATCTGTTGGAATGTCAAGTGTGATGCATTTTAACACTAAGTGTATTGCAAAATACATTCCAATAGGTGGTGCACTGCAAATGTTAATGCTAAGGTCTACATTGATTACTTAGATTTCAACCTGTCTTAGGCAGGTAGCCCAGATTGTGCTAATATACATGCAAAAACAATAGATATAAAAAGCACATGCCTTTGTTTAGTACAATAGACGAAAGTAACAACAAGCTAAACATGTGTAAGGTGAATGCAAGGTAATTATAAATAAGCAGTCACCAAATATATCAAATACAGGTAACAGAATACATTTTTAGAAATTTGATATCTCTTGCCTTATGTGTAACTTTGTTCAGTATCCTTAGGTGTCTCTTTACCGGCAATCCCTCTGTCAAGTACGTTCCTCTAATGCCTGCTTCTCAGGCTCTGTCATATTGTGCTGCCTTGCTCGCTTCCTGTCTGCTTTTATACTTGCTGTGTTTGAAGGTAACTCTCAGGAAGCCTCCTGCGCCTTTACTCTTTCTCATTTGTCTCACACTTGCACTTCCTCTTTCAATTGCATCATTAAAGTCAAACTGGCCAATCAGGTTGCTAGAAGGAACTGAAAACACACACAGGCCTTATGTTGATGATGACAGTAATAATAATTATACATATCTTAAACAAGTGTTTCAAGGCAAATACACAATAAACAATATATCTGAATGTAAAATTGAATCTCTATGGGCGATTCTTAATATTGTAAAAATGCATTTAAAATTACATAAACGACAGTGCTATAAAATATAACTAAATTGTTGACCCTATTACCTTTTATTATAATACTACTGACCTATATCACTGATTGCAGCTATTAAATAATCATGGACAAAAACATAGACAGCACCATTATGCATATAAAGCAAACAAAATACAGGTAGTTAACAGACTACCATCACTCATCCATTATCTACCATAGCGAGCTTATTTAGATTATGTTTGTGCTAATAGTGAAAGTAATGCCTTCACGCTGTGGAGGTAAAACAAACACAATTTACCCAAAGACAGAATATCCACAGCTCTGTTTTTATTTTGCTTCTCATCTTCTTCCTTTTTCCTTTAGTGGTATTGAGCGTCTGATGGCTTTTGCCTTTTCATTTTGAAACACTCCTCCACAAGTTCTCATCCTTTTTTCCGTCACTTCACTTGCAATGTATTTTTGTGGTGGGACACATCAAACTAACCTAGCAGCCACCTTGACACATTCCCATTCCTCCATATTGTATAAGGCACAAGGAGCAAGTAGAGTGTGAGAACAAAGTGAAATTGGCTTGTTAAATTTACATCCTCCAGAAGATAGGGTCCTAGGTGGCCATCTAAGCCACCTGATGTGCTGACCTGACTTTAGTTCATTTATTGCTTATATGTTTAGTTTCTTCTTTTTATACAACTTTTTTATGTTTTTTTTGTCAGTGAATATGTTCATTTTGTCTTTTTTCTTGTTTATATATATGCTGCATCTCTGTTGTTAGTCATTAGTACTAAAACACAAGTAATTTGATACTTATGATCTGATACTAACACTTGCCTATTCTGTTTCTCTTCTTGATACTTACATGTGGCTCTTGGTGCCAGTGCTCTACTGTCAAGTTGTTTGTCTCCATATGGAAAAGTCATCTCTGATAAAGGGACACTGGACTCATCGGGTAGAATCATCAGAGTGGCTGGCCCAGCACTGACTCAGCTGTAGAATGACCAGTAAGATGGAGGCAGCTTTTTGCCCGAGATCTCCAGGACTCTGAATAAATCTGAATCCTCATATGTGATATAATCTACTCTTGCATTTTGCCTTATACTTACACTTTTACTATTATACTATAGTATTCCCGAGGTGGCAATGATAGATTGGCCATCTAGCTCTGTGAAGAAGATTACTTGTGTTCTGTTCTGTCCTGTGTATTGTATGACACCCATTGCACACCCAACCTAACTGGAAAGGGGTCTCTCTCTGAACTGCCTTTCCCAAGATTTCTTCCAGGGTTTTTTGGGATTTTTTTCTTGTCTACTTAGTAAGTCGAGGCTGGGGAGGGATGTCAAAAAAAAATCAGGGCCTGTTAAAACCCATTGTGGCACTCCTTGGGTGATTTTGGGCTATACAAAAATAGTTGTTGCTGTTGTTGTTAGGTTAGTATTTTCTTGTTTTTTAATATTTTTGCTTCTATGTTAACTTTAATTTTTATTCCTAATACTGCAGTGTTGGCTGTAGGTGGTCTTTATAAGACTTGATCTTGCTTGAAATTAACTTTTATTTAAATTTTTCTACAATTTCATTGTGGTACAAGAATTGTCTTTTCATTATGTGTCATTTCTGGGGGTTTTATGCTCAGGAAATTCACTGCTTTCATTATTTTCTTGATTGGAGTCCTTGTTTAAGAGTCTAAAGTCTTTTAATATCTTTTTCAACATTGTGGCTTCCATTGTCAAATGTGGGTCCTGGTTGCTAGATGTGTGGCGTCTAGGGTCACAACATTAAGGAATCCTTGGTGAAGGGTTAAAAGGTCATCTAGATGGCCATTTTGTATCCAAGATTTGGATTACATTCTACGATTTGTGATTCTCTTTACTTTTGATCTTTGTCTCCCATTTTCCTTTGTCCCTTGACTTTGATTTTTGGTTTTTGATTTGGCTTTTGTCATTCTCACTTTTTGACTTTTGGTTTTGACCTTTGCTTTGTTTTTTAAATCTGTTCTTTCTCTTGTTTCTCACTCTACTTTTCTTTAACTAATTTACTTAGTCATTACAACTTTATTGCTGAGGCATTTGAGCCTTCTTGTGTTATTCAGCTCCCCTTCTTTCGTTACTCCTTTCTTAAGTTCTTGCTTAGTTTTTGAACTTTTTTTAGATTTTTGGATTCTTGGGTTTAGTTTTTTAGGTATTTTTTGTTAACCCTACTGTTATACTTTGTGGCATTATTTCATTAAGATTTTTTTTTTTGCATGTTTTACCCTTTTCTGAAACTTTTCTTTGCTTTTGGACTATTTTCTTTATTTGAAGGTTCTTCAAACGAAATATTGTTTAGGTTCTGTAAGCCGGTAATTTTTATGACTTCCCTTTCCAACTGAGAGTACTGTCCACACAGAACTGGGCCTACTTTTGAGTTTTGAGGCCTACCTTAAGCTAACAGGCCTATTTTTGAGTTTCATGGACCCACATCTCACACCAAGCATAGGACATGGAAACAGTTACAAATGTTACAATAACTGAGATTGTGATTGTGTATCATCAACATCTAGCCCTGCCTCAGACATTCAGCAGTGCCTTAACACTGACATCAACATGGGCATGCTGACAAAGTACATGTGCAATGCTGCTTCAGTACAAGAATGACGTCTGGGATCGACTGGGATCTTTTCCTGAATAAGGAGTGGTATTGACCGGAAGCTCTGCAGTTTACTTGTGACTTTCTGCTGTAGGAAGATAAGTAAATAAATCAATGTAAATTGGTAAATAACATTCGATCTGGCTTTTAAATAAGTAACATTTTTTTATACAAAGACCATCACAAAACATAATGACAAACAGAACTTTGCATGATATCTGTAGGCCCTGCTGTTTCGTTGAAGGACATGTGTGGCGCAGACTGACTGGCAGGACGATGCCTGACCTCTTGCTGCATCCAATCAGTGTCATCTTTTGACTTTACACCTGATGCAGCTGCATTGTTCTTATGTGTGAGTGGACGTTTCTTGCAGGGAGGGCTTCTGTTCTGTTTCTCCAATGTAGAACCCTCATCCTCATCTGAGTTCACCTCTCTTATAGCTCGTGTTTATTCGAAAAATAGCAGCGTCAGATAGAATGAATAAAAAAAAAGCTAACTTTTACAAGTACCATAAATTTACACAGACTTTTACAGACTCAAATAAATCAAATGTATGTTTTTATTCTATAATAATAATAATTATACCCACTCACTACTCAAAACAGTTAATGCAAGAAGGACCCGGAACTGAACCTGCAACCTCATTATGAGACAGTGATTCTTACTGCTGCACCAGCCAAGCGGTCGTGTCACCATCATACCCTAACCCAATTTATTTTTCTTCAGTTATATGAATAAAGGCACACTTGTTTTGTTATACTTGTACCTTTTGTGAAAGTGTTTATTTGATATTTGGACTTCAGTCTTCACACATTATACACTTCATGTCAACATTTTGTCATTAGTACTATAACATGAAAAAACGTTTCTGTTTTAGCAATGTGTTCAACATTGCTTGCCTCACATTTCCTGTCATCCTATATTTACCCAGATCGTTGTAGATGCAGTACAAATAACAATATATTTTTTACCCTTTACAACTCCTGACACTTCACACCCAGATAAACAGACTTGAGCTGGGAGAACTTTTTGTCCGACTTGAGCTCCATTGGTGGGGGCGGGTATATGGGAACAACACTAACTGCTTGCTGCTTGTGCTGATCAACACATTTGCTAAACAAATGACGCTGATGGTGAGGTGCAAAGGAATTTAAGGTGGCCCGGGAGTACAACTTTTTTCGTAGGCTTCAGGGATTCTAGTGTTAACCATAGAGCCCCACTCCATTGTGAAGGCTGTAGTGAGGTGGACATGGAATGACTGCAAAGATAATTGTGTGTTATAATAACATAATTTTGAAAACTGTCACAGTCTTCCTTTTGTAACTGCAAAATTTCAGCTTCATCCCGGTCGTCAAATGAAAATGATGTAGTGGAGGAAAAAAACTGCAGATTGCCTCTATTAAAAGTTTTTCATTTTGTTCAAACAAACTGCAATGAAATGGCAATTCACAGTTCACAAAGGCAGTTTACGCTGACTTATCTTAACTTATCTAACTACATCTACATTCTTTCGTGTGACCAGTAACTTACCAGTTTAAAACCTGAATGCATCTATCTTGTTATCTAAGTAATTTATGGTGCTTTTAGTTTGAAATGGGCAGACAATTTAAAACTCAAAATAAATCGATACAAGAGATTGCACAGATAAGTATGAGGATCAAAGCTTTTTGGCAGAGGCTTTCATCTTCAGGATAGCTGGCCAATCATACGTCTGTAGTATCACATGGTCCAGAACCCTACGTGTATTTTTGGCATACATAATTGACCATCCGAGGGACCAGAGAACAACATTAAAGACAGAGATAAGTAAGAGAGAGAGATATACCATTTCATATGGATATCTGACAATGCAACTCATGCATCAGCCCAATTGCTGAATTGAAAAGCCTCCCAGCACTGCATCCACCTTCGACATTGCTACTGATTTTCAAAAAGCATTCTAGGACTATATATATACAGAATTTGAATTATATTTTCTAGTACTGGTACTATTCTACTTTGAAATACCATGTTGTTTTTAAATTTCTATACTTTGTCTTTATATCTAGAGTGATTGAAGTAATAAAGTTAATACAAAGCACATGGTGCAAGGGAGATCAATGCCATCCTATTCTCTACAGGCTGGGATGTGCACCCTTTTGGGTAGAACAGTGCCATAGAAATAAGACATTGTTTGGTTGGTAATATAACCAAAGGGTGTATCAGCCATCATGTGTCTAGAATGTTTTTCAATCAATCAATCAAGCACTTTATTTTCATTGTGACACAATAAAGTGGTAACAACCCCAAAGGTGCATTTAAAATCCAAAAGGCAAATAGTATGAAAAATTATCTTAGTCTAAGGAGTTATCAGAGTTCAACAAGTTTATAGCAGTTGGGAAATTCTCTTGATCTGAAGCATCTGTCTGATGGGATGGGCTTAAACAAGTCATGTCCAGGATAATGTTTTTGGTCTTTCTGACACAACAAGTCTTGTATTGATGTTCTAGTGATAGCAGTTCAGTTCCAACAATGTCCTGTACTGTTTTTACAACACGTTGCAGGGCTTTTTTGCGGCTGTAATGTAGCTGTTGTACTAGGCTGTTATGCAGTTAGTCAAGATGCTCTCTATAGTTTATCTGTAAAAGTTGATCAACATCTTCTGGGGGAGGTTAGCTTCTCTTAGCCTTCTCAGAAAGTAGAGGCGACGTTGTGGTTTGCCTACTACCACTGAAGTATTGTCAACTCTGTGATGGTGACCCCCAGAAACTTAAAGCTGGAGACTTTTGGGGATCAAAGTAGGTGTGGGTTATATCTGGGGACACCTGTGCACTGTTCACAATGAAAACAGGGAGTTCCAATGTAGAATACTAATGACCAAATGTCAGTGCTGGCATTATTCATACGTGCATTGTACGTATGTGGATCGGATCTTTGTGAGAGTGTGTGTCTATGTGTGTGTTAAGCTTAAGTTGTGAAAGTAGACCAATCCAGCAATGAGATTGGTGAAATCATACAATATACAATACAAATGGCAATATCTGTATAAACATTTATCTTAAGCAGTTTTTCATAATCTGGGGGTATGTATGTATCTATATCAATATATATATTGTGGCCAGGTGTGATAGTGACAGCTCAGAAACTGCATGGAAATTTTGGAGTGCCAACCAGGCTGCCCTGTTTATTGTCTGGAAACAGAAAAGTAAATTAAAGAAATTACAGAAACAAACAAAAAAAAAAGAGATGTTCACAAGTGTTTGTCCCTTCGTGTGAGTATCAGAACAAACAATGAGGCTTTGTCATTTCTAGTGGATGCTCCATCTGGCAGGTTATTCTGGCCAGTACATGACGCCTTCTTCTGGGGAACCCAGGGTTTTATGGCAGCTGGACTCAGTGCTGTGGGGAAAAAAGATACAACATCGTTAATGGCAGCGCCCCCTCTCGTCCTGGTGGGTTAATACATACTTTGAGTAAACTTGTAAAGGGGTCCTATGCTCATGCATGACAATATCTGTGCATATATATATATATATATATATATATATATATATATATATATACATATATATATATATATATATATATATATATACACACACTGTATATATATATATATATATATATATATACAACTTTTGTCATGTAATCACCCAGATCTTATTGACTATAAAAGATTTATTTCAACAGGTCTTTACTAATGCTAAATGTTAAACTATTATTTTCAGAAGAGTAGTTTTCTAGCTTATTTATTTATATGGTTTCTTTTATCTCATACAGGACAGAAGTACGATATATTGTTCATGATGATATTTTTGTAGATTAGAGTCACAGGTTTAGGTTTATGGCCATTCAATAACTGTCCAGTCTGAAGTGATTGCTGAACTAGGCTTGCTGATGGTTTATAAAGGACACCTTTCATTTATTTCAGCCTTGCTCATAAAATTCCATTTGGCCCAAAGGGTTTTGTTAGTCTTCAATGCAACAAGTGCCTGAAGCACATCCGAGCATATCTATTTTTAATTTTTTAAGTAGAGAGCAGCAGTGTTTTGGTTTCCATCTGTTTATTGTGTACTTTCTGTTCTCCCTTTTGTATATCTCTCCTTTGAGTATTTTGGTTTAATAAAGGCACCATATGTTGGCATCTTTTGCCTCATGTATTATATTCCTATTACAAAAGCCAATACCTACAAGGAGCTATCTCTTGAAGCAAGAACAAGAAATTAAAAAGTGTGTGCACTTTTTGTTAGGTCAGCTGTGGGCAACCATGCACCTTACAGAAGAAGGGGACCTTCGAGGATACAGGTAGCACCAGCTTTGCTTTCCTTGTGTTCATTTACACTAGTAAAAGACAAAACTCCCTAATGAGTGTTCTTGTTTCTCTCCTCTTATTAGCAGATGAACCCTTCTGCCCCTCTTGTTCTACTATGTAGTGACCCTACCTAACATATATTTAGCAAAAGAATTATATTTTGTTTGGATGTGTGAAACAAGGCCTGCATTCTGGAATCTTATGAAGTGCAATGCATGTAGGACACTGCTAAAATCAGATCATTTGCTGTGCTATTCCTCCAAGTATTTTTGTACTGACAGGGATACCACCACTGTTTTAGTGCATATCAGTCGGTTCCTATTTAAATACAACAAATATATGCTTTTCAAAGAACATAAAAACATACAGCAAATTACACACAAGTTAATCACAAGTTAAAGATGTTCAAACCAAAGATAAGTTACAGAGCAATTCTGTAACAAAGTGTGAATCACTTATTATGTATCCATGCAAAAGAATAAAAAAATAAGCTGAATGCATTCTACTTAAGAGTTAAGAGATAGAATTAGAGTCAGACTTTGTAAGTGGCAGTGCCTGTTTTAAAATAATTAAACACTGGGGTAGAAATCTAAAATGGAAGAGAAGAAATGGAATGTTCTCAAGTTAGGTCCCATTTCAATAGCAAGAACTAACATTAAGTTTTTATAGGCAGCATTTAATAAGCCATTTAACCAGTCATGCCTCAGCTGTACACATTTAACAACCTCACACAAACCTTTCACACACAAATCCATCTAAACATTGTCCAAAGTTACGGCCTGCTGACAGTTTACTCAAATTGTAATATAATGAATTACAAGCCCTTCTCCACATTGGTTCCTCATATAAATCTTGCACCACCTGATGATCACATTTTATGTGGCATGTCATAATTTTTAAAAAGTTCCAACAAACTTCATCTGCATCTGTTGTTAGGGATTCAATGAGCCAACCATGACTATTAAAACACTGTTTCAAATTATGCGGGAGAATCAAACTAAAGTTAGAAAATGGGATTTATTAGAAAATCGAAGAAACCTTAACAAAACTGATAATGTCATTTCTCAATGGAGTCTCCACACTTCTCAATGCACTTGCACCACCCGCCTGGAAGTGCCTGGATTCCAACAGAATAAAAGGTTTTTGTCTTGTCCTCGCAACCAGTTATTGTCGATAACAACATGCTGAGGGGTACTACAGTCACTAGTGCAAGTTACTGTGACTTGCTGAAGGCTAATGTGAAGCCTGCTATCCAATCCAAGCGGCGGGGACTGCTGTCTCAAGGAGTCCTTTTGCTGTAAGACAATTCCCGCACACACTGCTAAGAACACCAAGGCTTGTCTCGAGAAACGGAAATATCAGGAATTGCCACATCATCCTTATATGCCAGATTTGGCATTGTGTGATTTCCACCCTTTTGAATCGCTAATAAAATATGTGGGTGGTCGTTGATTCAAGACAGACGACGATGTGAAAAAAGTGGTGCAAAAGTGGTTGTGAGGACAAGACAAAACCTTTTATCCTGCTGGAATCCAGGCATTTCCAGGCAGGTGGTGCAAGTGCATTGAGAAGGGTGGAGACTCCATTAAGAAATGACATTATCAGTTTTGGTAAGGTTTGTTCTATTTTCTGTTAAATCCCATTTTCTAAGTTTTGCTTGACTTCCCCTCGTACTATGTGCCTTTCAATATACACTACGATTTAGAGAGTATTGAATCCCCTTTATCTTTTTAAAATTTTCCAATGTTGCAGCCTTATGCTAAAATCATTTAAATTCATTTTCCCCACATCAAGCAACACTCAATACCCCAGAATGTCAAAGTAAATAAAGGATAAAAGAATTTTTTTTATATATTTATCAAAGATAAAACATTGAAATATCACATTAACGCAAGAATTCAGATCATTTGTTATGACACTTGAAATTTGGCTCAGGGATCAAATTCTATTAATCATCATTGTACATGTCAGTTCAGTTGATTGGACATGATTAGGAAAGGCAAACACTTGTCTATGGAAGATACCACAAAAGCAAAGCCATGAGGTTGAATGAGTTGCCTGCAGATCTTGGAGACAGGATTGTGATGATGCACAGATTTAGGGAAGGCTCCAATAAATTCCTGCATCATTGATGGTTCCCAAGAGCATAGTGGCCTCCATAATTCATAAACGGAAGAGGTTTGGAACAACTAAAACTCTTCCTTGAAATAGACAACTGACCAAACTGGGAAATCAGGGGGAAAGGCCTTGGTAAGAGAGGTGCCCAAAAATCCAATGATCACTTTGGTGATCTAGATAACCAATGTGAAGATGTGAGAAACCTCCAGTTAGACAACCATCACTGCTACACTCCATTGATCTAGGCTTTAAGTCTGACTGGCCAGACAGAAGCTTTTCATCTGTAAAACACAAAAGGAAACCCTCTTGGAATGTACATAAAAGCATCTAAAGGATTCTCACACTGTGAGAAGTAGGTTTCTCCAGTCTGATGAAGCTAAGATTAGTGTCATGTTTGGAGGAAACCAAGCACCACTCATCACCTGTGCAATTCCAACACCAGAGCATGGTGGTGGCAGCATCATGCTTTGGGGTTGGTTGTCAGTGGCAGGGACAATAGATGGGGTTAATGGAAAACTGAATGGAGCAAACTACAGAGATATCCTTTATGAAAACCTACTACATTGTGCTTTGGACCTCAGACTTTGCCAAAGGATCACCTTCTAACAGAACAATTACCCTTAGCACAAAGTAAGGGCAACACAGCAGTGGTTTAGGGCCAACTATAACTGCTCTTGAGTGGCCTAGCCAGAGCCCAGATTGATCTCAATTGAACTTCTCTGGAGAGACCTAAGAAATATCTGCCCATGGCACTCTCTGTCTATCATGACAGAACCTGAGAGGATCTGCAGGGAAGAATGGCAGAGAATCCCCAAATTCAGGAGTGTGAAACTTGTGTCACACCCAAGAAGACCTCAGGCTGGAATCGCTGCGAAAGGTGCTTCAATTAAGTACTAAGCAAAGGGTCTGAATACCTGTGTAAATCTGATATTTCAGTTTCTTTTTACTCTAAGTAATATTTTCTTTTGCTTACTCATTCTTAGGTATTGAGTGCTGCTTAATGTGGGGATAAAATTAACTGATATGCCTTTAGCACATGGCTGTAACTTAAGAAAATGTAAAAAAGTGAAAGGGTTTGATCTTTTTCTGTCCAAGTGTCTTTTTCAAATGCAGGTAATCAACTAAAAATATACCTGGGAAGTTGTCAAAGTGCTCAGGTTTAGGGAGACAGTCTCAAAGCCACAGTTTTGATAATATAGTAGAAAGAAGAGCTGCACAGTCACAGTAAGCTTCAAGGAGATGTTAAGGATGAGGGCCTGGAAGGGTCCTAATCTTGTATCAATGGGGCAGTATTTTTGCATATATACTGTAAAATCTGTTACTCTTTGTATTCCCGGCAGACAGAGCCATAGGGGAAACCACTTGGAATAAAACTGAGAATTCCACAACTCTGGATGAACTGGTTTCTGTTTCCTATTCAGGAGGGAGCAGGAAGTGCGATGAAAAAGACACACCAAATGTGCCTTGCAGAACGCCAATTCAAATGAGGTCAGCAATTCCTGTACTTTCTGAATCCAATGTACATGCCAAAACTTGATATTTTTGATTTCAAGGTTTAATTCTTGCTCTCAGTGTTCAAATCCTAGCCAAGGCTGGCCTCATTTGATGGCTCTCAGTGTAGTCCTAAAAGAGTTGTGTAGTTGAAGCAGAAACCTAAATCACTTTTAAAAAGTATCTATAGGAAAAATGTTATTAGATGACCATTGCACGCCATGCAAGTGCTTCACTGGCTCTAGTCAGCAGGAAATACAGGGAAGGATTATGGTGAAACACTGTCAATAGCTGCTTGCACCTCTTTTCCCCTACAGCACAGAACAACAGTATAGATGATCTCTGACTTCACTTCTACTCTGGTAGTCCTGCTCCTTCGCATTGATCTCTTATATTCTGTAAGAAGATGAACAACTCTAAGTTGGCATTCATTTTGGCTCCGCTTCCCCTCCGTTGAGGAACTTTGATAACCACACCTTTGTTTTGTGGGTTGACTATCCTAACATTTTTCATTACTTCTTTGTGTCCATTCTTGTAAGGAAATGTTTCTCATTAAGCAGGCTTACTATTTTGGTAGTCTAACAGTTTGATTGTGTCTTTTCAGTCCTCCTACAACCAAAAATGAGAGCTGGTCTCGGTACGACAGGCTGGTGTAAGAAATGCAGGTGAGATAAAGTCCAAACGACTGTAGACACAATCAGATGTCTGGCCACGAGAGGTGCCACTATTGACTCCACGGTGATACAACTTTGTTTGTAAACTCCCCTTTCCAATATCGAGATAAGGATTAATCTCAAACACAATCTGAACTCTGAAAGTACTTTAATTCCTGTTGCTGTGTTCTGTAAACAAATTAAAAACATACACTAAGTTACAATGTTACATACAAGTACACATTTTAAATACTCTGAACGTGTAAGATTAACAAACATTTGAACCTCTTTATATAAAATTATCTATGATAAACTTACTTTTCCGCAAGGACGCACAGCATTAATGGCTCAAGTGATAAGAGAAAAGGACAAACTATTCTCACAACGTGCAGCAAGTAAACAAAGGAACAAAAGACATGCGAAGCCTGAACTTTCACCCGGAAATATGCAAGAAAAGTTTTACAAGTGTTTCTAATATATTGCCATTAGAGGTCGCAATTCAACCTGACAATGGACTTTCTGACATACAACATAAGCTGGATGGACAGAATGCTCTCCTCTCGTTTCTCAAATTTATTACATTCTTTTTTCTCTTTTTAAAATAAAAAATCCTTTCTCTTAAGAAATTCTTTTCAATTTTCCTCATTTTTTCTTAGCTGAAATGATTTTATCAGCTTCAAAACATCCTAATTCTATTGTCTCAATGTAAGTAGTACTTTAATTTAATTTCTGCCAAACATCTTAATCTTTGCTATCACCATTTTTGTCTTATCCCGTTGGGAGAGAAAGTGTTACGGATTCTTTAAATATTTTGGAAGTGAGAACAATCTAAAAAGTAAAGTGCCCACCACAAACTTTTCCAGACAATCGTCACCTTAGCCAGTGCTAAGACTCAGTGGACTATTTTTGTGATTTGGACAGGTGAAAGGAACACAGAGTGAGTCCAGAGAAGTGTTGGGGTGCCAGGCGGGTCACCCCTTTTAATTATATTGTAGGCATCAAAAAAAACAGGCGCAAAAGGGCATGAACGAGACTTAACATGAACATGTAGCCTTCTTGGCTTCATAAAGTAAGTGGCTCTTAAGAGCAGGTTTGGCTTGTGGAGCTCCAGTCTTGAGCAAGTCCGGGACCAAATGAGACGGCGAACTACAGGAGCATCTAATTTTTATAGTACTCTGAGTAGAAGCACAGGCTTAGTTGTCCTCAAGGTTTGTCTTCTCAGAGCTGTCGGGGTGAAAAAAAAATGACACTGTTAGCGACAGAGCCCCCTCTCACCCCGGCAGGGTATCACATACCTTAGATGAGCCTGGAAGGTGTGCCTCTAATGTACATGTGTGGCAGGGTGCATATCTCACATGACATGAATCAATTCTGTCTACATATTGTAACAATAAGCTTTTATGAATCTGTACCAAGGCTACACCATTGGTATGCAAAAATGGAATTGCTGTTCATTGTTCTTTCTTTCTGCTACCTAAAAGAAGAATGTTCATGTTTCATTTTCATGTGACAATGCTTCATAAAATATTGACTTCCACGCTCAAGATAAATGAAGCCGGGGATGTAGCATAATTCACTTTTCTAGCATTACTATGCAAGAAATTACAACACTTATGTCTTTATATTTTGATGTGCCTTCTATTTTTTATTTCATATTTGCATACAGACATTAATTGATATATTCCCTGATAAATCACCACATTTTACAGCAGAAAATAAAAGAATGTTAAATTGTTAAAGCTATTCACTGTTTTGTAGGCAACAAGAAGAATAACAGAAACACATGCAGATATTGCCAAGAGACAGGCTATAATTCAAAACATAAAGTAAATTTGTATTGTCTGATGAATTGCATCTGTGACAAATTTTATGAAGGTCAGTGTTATGGGATTTTGAGAGTGGCTTTCTTTGGCCGAATGTAAAATAACTTACAGCACTGCAAGCTGCTTTTGTCTTATTACTGTAAAAGCCTATATATATATATATACCTGATCCTGAATAAGCAGAACTAGTCAATCAGTGTTACATTGTGGCTTGGCCCAGTACTTTCCTTGAACAATGCAATATAATATCATTCAACTGAGAGATCCCCCATAAAACTTCGAGCACCATGATACACTAGCATTCGATCGAAATGAAAATTAAGATGCTGCAATACAATAACATTCATTTGAAAATCTTATACACTAACAAATGGCACCAGCACTCTGGGTAGAAAATTGGAAAAGGTCCAAGCACTGCTCTACCTTACTTTACAATAATACAGTTTGTTAACCAGGTTGATATTTCAACCCGGCTACCTAAAACCAGAAATGAGCACTAAAAAGCAGCATATCATGCAGTATATACTGTAAGTAATCATAATTAGAAAAAAAAAACCTGGAATGTGGTTATAAAGTACAAAGGTATAATAATTATGGAAATAGTTGTTTACCTTTTTTTATACAGAACATAGATATATAGTATGCTTTGTAAGGCAAAAACAGAAAAAGGCATATAATTGAGTCTGACAATTAGGTTAACATAAATTGCTCTGCAGAGTTGTTGTAAAAATTTTAGCTTAGCAGCTGCACTGTTTCTTAGGCAACAGAAATGAAGCAGATTGTTGAATTAGTTTGATGTTGCCAAGCTTTTGTAATTGGTCAATCTACGTAAATCCACATTAGACAATAGCATTTGATATACACTACGTGCGTGTGCAGAGTGTCATCAGGTCCGTCATACTATATCACATTTATCTTGTCATTACAAGCTTACCAAGTACAAAAATGGCAAAGTGTGGCATTCAGGCTGAACATTTTTTACCAGCAGAACTGTAAGTAACAAGCTAATAAAATCTTTTTCTGTCCGAAAATCTTTTTCAAATGCAGATAATCAACCACAAATATACCTGGGTGGTTGTCAAAGTGCTCAGGTTTAGGGAGACAGTCTCAAAACCATAGTTTTGGTGATATAATATAAAGAACAGCTGCACAGTCACAGTAAGCTTCAAAGAGATGTTAAAGATGCTGAACAGGCTATACCACTATTGGGGGCCTGGAAGGGTCCTATCAATGGGGCAGTATTTTTGCATATATAGTATATAATCTATTGCTTTGTATTCCAGGCAGACAGAGCTGTAGGGGAATTCACTTGGAATGGGACTGAGAATTCCAGAAATCTGGATAAACTGGTTTCTGTTTCCTTTTCAGGAGGGAGCTGGAAGTGAATTGAAAAAAGACACACTTAGGAGGACCACTGAATGTGCCTTGCTGACAGCAAATTCAACCTCGTGGTTAAAGGCACATTAGAAAAGGGAGAATGAAAGAACAGGACAGAAGGCCAGTTTGACTGTATATGTTCTCAAAAAATAGACAAATGGCTACAAAAAGGTTTGGGTAAATTAGTTGCACAATAGTGTACACATTGGAGTCCAAAACAGAACTGACTGACGTTCTAAAGGAAGGCTGAGGAAGTGACGTCATCATGGGTGGGACAGGAAGTAACATCATCGGGCACAGGATCAGAAGTGGCGTCCTCGGGGTCAGGTGAAATTTCCCATAACTGGTCTGCAGTGGAAAGAGACAAAGGATTAGCATACCCTGGTCTGGCGTGGAAATACCTTCATTTGAGCCCTTTAACTGCTGTCAACAGGGACAGAACTGTGCAGGAAAGAGTTTCCAGGCAATATTCTGTTTGTAGCAGGTGCTTCATGGTGATAATTTGATGACCAACTTATAACATATAGTTTTCCTTTTGGACATTGTATCTTTGAAAGTGTTGCAACAAATTGACTCCAGACAGTCACAAAGGTTTGGGGCAGCCACCCATATAATATAATCCTGGCTGCAAAAGGTTTGAAAATTTGAGTTGTTTACAAGACAAAGTCCAAAACAGAACTGATTAAGTGGAGGTGAGATGGTGGTTTTAAGGGCCAGAAGAGGAAATTATGTCATCTATGCCGGAACCGGAAGTGACGTCATCAAAGGCGCCAGGACCAGTAGTGATGTCATCAGAGGCGTCGAGACCAGAAGTGATGTCATCAGAGGCACTGGAATCTGGCAGGATTTCCCGGAAATGGTCTATAAGAGACTGAGAGAGACAGTCAGCACACTCCGCCACCTCCTGGTCTAACATAGTATTACAGATACTCAAGCCCTTAAGCTTCCTCCTAATCACACGTATGTGACAATGTAGAAAAGTTGCTCTACCATTCTGTTTAATTGGGGATAATTATTCTAATAACTTAAAAAGAACAAAATAAACATTTACATTATATCCTAAGCGACAAATGTGATACATAACTTCATCTTTTGGTTTGCCAACTGAATCCTATCAGTCCTTATATACATATAAACATATGTTATATGTTTCCGACACACCCATTGTTAACATCAAGCGCATAGCTATACAATCTTCATTGACAAACATTGGCAGTTGAATGGGTCATACAGAGGAGCGCAGTGACTTTAAATATGCCAGTGTCATAGGATACCACCTTTGCCACAAGTGAGTCCTTAAAATTTCTGCTCTACTAGATCTGTCCAGATCAACTGTAAGTGGTATTATGAAGTGAAAGTGTTAAGAAACACATCTTTATATATATATAAAATTCAACGTCTGTTTGTAGGTCTGTCTGCTTTACACGAGAGAACTACGTAACGGATGTAGATCGAGTGTTTTCTGTAATTTCCTAGATAAATCTGGTTGATTTTGCAACCTCTCTCATCACCCTAAGTATCAAAGTTCACTTGCAGTACCAATTTATTTGTACAAATTCGAGAGAGACTCAGCAGGTGGAGGGGAAGGGATGGGGCCCTTCTTACTCATGTGCCATCCTCGGGGCGTATCTTACATCTATTTTACGCAATTGTGCGGTTATGACTTTGTGACAACAATTTGCAGAGGGCCATTTTCTATTCCAACATGACTCTGCTCCTGTGCCCCAAGCCAAAACCATACAGACATGAAGGAACTCGAGTGGCATGCACAGACATCTGACCTCAACCCTGTTGGACACCTGATGAACTGCGGTCCAGGTCTTCTTGTGCTATATCAACACCTGATCTCACAAAGATCTTTTTTTCTGAATGTGCAGAAATTTCCACAGACACCCTCCAAAATCTTGTAGAAAGCCTTCCCACAAAACACTTTTAGCCACAAAGGGAAGACTGGGTCACTCAAGAACATTCACAGAGTTGGTTTTAAACTCCTGTGTTGTCTTTTCTTTATACTTAGAGTCATTTTCCTGTTGGAAGTTGAACGTTTGGCTGAGAACAGGTTTTCATTAAGGATATCTCTGTACTCTGTAGAGTTGTGGCGATGGTGGTATGAAGGTACCATGCCTGCCAAGAGATCAAGGTTTAACTTTTGCCCATTACATTTAGCCTCATCTTTAATCACTGTTCTTGTCATAGCCAGAACCCTTACTATCTCTGGAGTTATCAAGTTGGGATTTTTTGTACTTTGTACATTGAGCAGCGGTTTAAAGCTGATCCTTTGGCTAGGGTGTTGGACATCTCTGGGTTCACGGTTCTTGCAGATGATCCTCCAATTAGCTGTGAACCACCCAATCTCACTAAGATTGCACAGGTGGTGAACCAGCTGAGGGTAGGGAAGGATGCAGGAATCTGTGGTATCCGGTATGAACTTCTCCAGGCTGGTGGTAAGGCTGTCCACCTGGCATTGCAAGCAATCTTTCCTTCCATTTGGGTGATAGGCATCATCCCAGCTGACTGGAAAACGGGACTTGTCCCTATCTAGAAAGGGAAGGATAATTGTCTGAATTGCTGCTACAGGGGGGTAACAGTGCTCTTGGTGTTGGGTAAGGTCCTTGCTAGGGTCATCCTCAATAGGATCCATGATCACTTGCTCACCTACCAGCAACCAAAGGAGTCTGGTTTTACACCTAAGAAGTCTTCTGTCGACCACATCCTGGCACTGAAGGTCCTTATTGAACGCAAATGAGAATATTTTTGAGTTTAGTTGCGAGTTACTTTACAGCCTTTGTTGATTTTCTTAAAGCATTCGACTCATTTGATCGAGCTGCCCTGTGGGACATCCTGAGACTTGGTGGGATCCCCTTAAAGTTGCTAGATACCCTGGCTGGCCTGTACACTAGTACTGTGAGTGCTGTGCAGAGTGGAGGCAGAACTTCTGTGTTTTTCCTAGTTGATATTGGGGTTCATCAGGGGTGTGTTCTTGCTCGTACTCTGTTTAACGCTTGCATGGACTGGGAGTTGGGCAAGGTCATGGGGTCCAGTGGCTATGGGGCATCTGTTGGTGAAGAAAGATTCACTGATCTTGATTTTGCTGATGATGCTGTGATCTTTGCAGAGTCAATGGAGGCTTTGATCAGGGCTCTCAAGAGACTGCACAAGGAGTTTGATTGTCTGAGCATGCGAGTATCCTGATAAAAATCTAAATCCAGACCTTTTAATGTCCTCTTGGGCACACCCAACAGCAGTGTGTCTGTCTGCGGAGAGAGTGTTGATCTTGTCGCGAGGTTTACTTACTTTGGCAGTGACATTCATGTCTCTTGTGACTCTTCCTATGAAGTCAGAAGACAGGTTGGGAGAGCATGGGGGGTCATGAGGTCGCTGGAAAGGTGTGTGTGGTACTCCTGATATCTATGCAGAAGGAAGAAGGTCCAAATCTTTAGTGTCCTGATGTTTCCTGTCTTACTCTATGGTTGCGAGACATGGGCGCTATCCAGTGACCTGAGACAAAGACTGGACTCCTTTGGTACTGTGTCTCTTTGTAGAATCCTTGGGTACCGCTGGTTTCACTTTGTGTTGAATGAGCGGTTGCTCATAGAGTCCCGAATGAAGCACATTACCTGCATTGTAAGGGAGCGTCAGTTACGGCACTAGAGCCATGTGGTGCGATTCTCCGAGGGTGATCTGGCTCGCAGGATCCTTATTGTTGAGGACCTGAGTGACTGATCTAGGCCAAGGGGATGCCCACATAACACCTTGCTGCAGCAGATAGATGGTCATTTCCAGAGGGTGGGACTGGGCCACGTGTTGGCCTAGGGGTTGGCCAACCAGGATCCTGAGCTGTTTCGTTGTGTGGTGAGTGCGGCAGCACCCTGCACCAGTGCAAACTCCCCAACCTGAGCTGACCTGTACCAGAACGGAAAAATATGAATATTGTATAAACAGAAGCTTTCCAATACTAACAACAGTTATGTGTTAAATACAACAAGTTTAAAGATAATAAAGTTTAGTAATATACAATATATGTGACCTTTGTACCTTTACACTTACTTACCCCAGCAATGGTGACTAACTCGGCAGTATTCTCTAAGACATCCTGTTTATATCTCCTCAAAATTTGCCTGTGTTATTTAAGAATACAACAGTGTGTACCCTCATGCTTCGTGGGTCAATATATGTGACTAATTGTTTTTAATGTGTTTTTAAAGATAAGTACAATAGCAGGCCTCAGGCATGAGACTTTCTAAACAGAGACATTGGCTCCAGCAGACCCCTGTGACCCTGTAGTTAGGGTGTAGCGGGTTTTATAATGGATGGATGGATGGATGGACATTTAATGAATTGGATTTCTCTCTAATAGGACTTTGTTGTGCTTTCACGTGTGCTCTGATAAACATCTTCTAGAACAACTTGGCTGTGATCTACTCCATTTCTTGTCAAACTGCAAGAAAGTGTAAGATCACAGCTTCTGCAGCACAGTTACATGAGAGGTGAAGTTCAGTGGATCATAAGGTGAGCAGTGCTCAAATATTTCTTCTGAGGTCTTAAGCATTCAAAAGTATTTCTTGCTGTTGAAAAATCTGGTATTTAGATAGGTCTTGCTGGCTACTTGTATTTGCTTTTGGGAAAATACGAAGTTGGGTTCTTTTCTATTAGCACAAGTTTAGTTTTCAGTTTCACATTAGTATTGCCTTTGTTACTCTTAAAGAGTTCTATTTAGAGTAGATTTTTTTTTTTGTCATTTATTGACAAGTTTTACCTTGAAATACTCAGTGTGTGAGTCATAATATGTTTGTAACAATGTATTAAAAGACATGTGAGTGCCAGGAAGCTAAGACATTGAAAACCAAAGGATAAAATAATTCAAAGGGTTTAAGTAGAGGTGTTCTGGCAAGCCACAAAGGCAAAAAGAAAGAAGTGTATCATGACATAAGTCAAAAGCATAAGCAGGGTCTAAAGCCATTAAATCCTTCCAACTAATGTCCCAAATTAAAACTGGTAACCAAAATTCATTGTCATCACAGTCCTAAGTCACCCTGTGCTGGCTGGGATTGGCTCAAGCAGACCCCCGTGACCCTGCATTAGGATATAGCAGGTTGGACAATGACTGACTGACTGACTGATTTTAGGTGCAGTGCTGCAGAGCCTCCTGGGACATCAGTGCCGTCCGTTGCTACAATATGGTTATATTGATGATGTTCCCTAGCAACAGGTCACTGCATCTATGCAACAATGGCAAAAATTAACATCAACTATAAAAAAAACAAAAAAAACAACAAAGTCACGCTGTGGGATGATCTTCATCAAACATGAAATTTAATTAAAAATGGACAAACTTTATCAAGAAAGTATTACTAACTTTAAACTATAAGAATTCAAAAATTCCAATAGAAATACTTCAATGCAAGGAAAATTTTGAATAAAAAAAAAATTGCAAAAGAAACACGTATCATAACAGATAAAGGAATGTTAAAATATTAATTACCAAACCTCAAAAAAAAGTGATCACCAAAGCTGCAGTCAAAAAAAAACCAGAAGTTCAGAAACTGAATATAGACCTTTTTCAAGTAAAATTGCTAAAACAAAAAAATTGTCCTTTTGAAGAAGATCCCAAAACTAGTATATCTCTAAACCTAAACCACAACCTGAAATAACGACACCTGTGAACATCTGACTAGCAGTGAGTTTCTTAGCAGTGAACAACTTGCAAGCAGCTATAAAATAATCAATTAAAATGTGGTGTTTGACAAAAACAGACATTAAATAGCACTGTAATGATGTTATACTAACCTTGCTGGTCAAAGCCCATATGGAGCCCTAGGTAGTGTCCGGATCATGTACCCCTTGAGTTACCATAAGGGCACCACTTGGTGTCCATAGGGTTGAGCGGTATTCCAGAGTGCATGCCACTTTAGTTTTATAAATGGTGCATGAGCATTCTCCACCTTAACTTTCATAAACCACGTCACCCAGATGATGCTGCCCTAGGCGGTCGTGTATGTCATCTAATGGATTGGTCGACTCTGTATACTTACACTCGATAACAATAAGAAATAAGTATTAAAACTAGAAAAACATGTATAGGGGATGCTTTAACCTTTTCAACTGACAGATTTTAGTTAAATGGCCAAGGCCTGAAAAACTTGTCAAGATGGACAGAGAGTGAAGTGTATTCTGGAAAATTTGAAAGGCAAAGCAGGACTTTAGAATGTTCTGTATAGCCAATCTGTTTGCAGTTTATGGGAACTGACTTTGAACTCGTATGATAACTTTGCTGTGTTTTGAGAAGCTGTAAAAATGTTAGCCGTTTTGCTAGCAGGCAGTAAGCCAGGTATATGTGCTCACTTTGGTCAAGGAGTGTGAAGAGAGTAGCTGCTTTTCTTAGACATTTTATCAAAAGGAGTCTTAGTTAAGCTTTCTGATTTTAGTTTAGTTTTAGTTCAGCTTTTGTTTTGTTGCCTTTCTGACAATTTAGAGAAGCCACGGACACTTAAATGGAGCTTGCTATCTGCTTAGCTGCTTTCCAAGGAGGTTTGTCTCAGACTAGAAATCTTTCTTTTCACCTTTTTATTAAGGATATACACTCACCAGCAACTTTATTAGTTACACCTTGCTAGTACCGGGATGGACCCCCTTTTGCCTGAGGCACAGATTCAACAAAGTGTTCAACACATTCCTCAGGGATTTAGGTCCATATTGACATGATAGCATCTCACAGTTGATATAGATTTTTCGGCTGCACATCCATGATGCGAATGTCCCATTCCACCACATCCAAAAGGTGTTTTATTAAATTGAGATCTGGTGACTGTGCAGGCCATTTGAGAATAGTAAACTCATTGTCATGTTCAAGAAACCAGTCTGAGATGATCTGAGCTTTGTGACATAATGAATTATCCTGCTGGAAGTAGCCATCAGAAGATGGGTACACTGTAGTCATAAAGGGATGGACGTGGTCAGTAACAAAACTCAGGTAGCCTGTGGCATTTAAACAATGCTCAATTGGTGCTAAGGGGACCAAAGTTTGCCAAGAAAATATCCCTCACACCATTACACCACCACCACCACTAGCCCCAATCAGCAACCAGGCTACCATTGTACATGTTGTGTACAATAAGGGCCATGAGACAGGTAAGAGGTTACAGGTAACAGCTGTATAGCTCATTATGACATATCCTACCCCCATTAACAGTAGAATTACCAAAACCTATGAAAAAACTTGTAATTCTGGCCCACCTTAAATCCCTTCGCACCTCTCCGTCTGCATCTTTTGTCTTGCAAATGTGTCGATCAACACAAGTAGCAAGCAGCTTGTTATACCATCACCCCCACCACCACAGTAAGGGCAAGAAGTTCTCCCAGCTCAAACCTTGAATTGCGAGTTTTTTCGTAGACTTTGGTAATTCTAGTGTTAAGAAAAGAACCAAAAAGATTAGTTGGTACCTTTCCTGTTAGGTGCATGTCACAGGTGATTTAATAACACAATACGACACATAGCTATGCAGAGAAAACCCTGATTCATTACTGTGTTCTACTTAGATATGTGGTTGTAAGTAGATACTGTTGTTCTGTAAGGAATTCTATAATAAATGACCTGTAATAGTATCAACCGCTTTTTAAGTATTTACTGGGGACGTAAAAGATTTGCGTTTCTAAGTGAATGGCTTATATTAGATAAAGTTTTATTATTTTTAGCTATAGTCAAGTCAAGTGTCAAGGTCAAGTGGTTTTGTCAAACCATTCATACATTGTATTGCAGAATACAGTGGCATGAAATACCTTTCCCCAGGACAACATATACATAAATACAGGGCACGTGCATGACAGATAAAGAACTATACTTTACTATAAATAGATAAAAAATAAATAACAGTCAAGTGGAAAAATAGTAATAATTTCAAATGCATAGTCATAAATAAATCTATACTAATAAAAGGCAAAGCCCTCACTGACTCACTCACTCACTGACTCATCACTAATTCTCCAACTTCCCATGTAGGTAGAATGCTGAAATTAGGCAGGCTTATTCCTTACAACCGAAACCGATGTACGTACTTATTTCGATGGTATGACACCACTGTCGGCCGCCATATTGAACTTTCCAACGTCACTAATTTTCCAACTTCCCGTGTAGGTAGAAGGCTGACCCCATCTTCACGAAATTTGGTAGGTGGCTTCCCTGTGCTAACCAAAACCGATGTACGTACTTATTTCGGTGGTATGACGCCACTGTCGGCCGCCATATTGAACTTTCCAACGTTACTAATTCTCCAGCTTCCCATGTAGGTAGGATGCTGAAATTTGGCAGGCTCATTCCTTACAGCTTACTTACAAAAGTTAAGCAGGTTTCATTTCAAAATTCTACGCGCAACGGTCATAACGGTCAACAGCGTCTGCCATGTTGAACTTTCTTATTTATGGCCCCATCTTCACGAAATTTGGTAGGTGGCTTCCCTGTGCTAACCAAAACTGATGTACGTACTTATTTCAGTGTTATGATGCCACTGTCGGCCGCCATATTGAAGTTTCCAATGTCACTAATTCTCCAAATTCCCGTATAGGTAGAAGGCTGAAATTTGGCAGGCTCATTCCTTACAGCTTACTTACAAAAGTTAAGCAGGTTTCATTTCGAAATTCTATGCGTAACGGTCATAACGGTCAACAAAGTCCGTCATGTTGAACTTTCTTATTCATGGCCCCATCTTAACGAAATTTGGTAGGCGGCTTCCCTGCGCTAACCGAAACCAATGTACGTACTTATTTCGGTAGTATGACACCACTGTCAGCCGCCATATTGAACTTTCCAACGTCACTAATTCTCCAAATTCCTGTGTAGGTAGAAGGCTGAAATTTGGTACTTATGTCGGTGGTATGATGCCACTGTCGGTCGCCATATTGAACTTTTCAACGGTCTTTGTTACTTATGGGCCCATATTCAAGAAATTTGGTACACAGGTTCCCAACGCTAACTGAATCCTACTTACGTACATATATACATCCATAGCCTGCAGCTCGGTTACCATGTGAGGCGGCGTTGGGTTCCTCATCCCAACGCCCCCCATGTTGTTGGCTGCCTGCCTATATAAGGCCGTCTGTCGCTCCAGTCTCTACATTCCCTTCCTTGCTTCGCCACTGGATTCACGTCTCCCTGCTGATAACTACAGCCTTTTTATTTAATCCACGGCTTCTCTGCGGTTTTATTGTTCATTTATTATGATTATAGTTATTGTGTAGGTATTTTAGACTTACTTTACATTGTTCAGGTACCCATTTCCTTTATCATTCCAACCGTACCCCCATTAACATGTCTATCGAGGTGATCACCATCGATCAAAGAACTGTCACTTACCAATTGGTTTCCATGCCCGGAGATGGCATCTACCTTTCCATTCTCTTTGTTACATATTGCACGGCCATGTCAGGCTTACTCTTGAGGAACATTGTGTCTTATGTATTGAATGACTGGGACAGGTTCAAGGTGTGGACTGATGACGGTACAAGAGATAATTATTCTACACAGAAGCACTAGAAGAGTGAAATGCTTAAGCCCTTCACCTATGCATCTGCATGTGAGTTGATGGCTGTCAGTGAATTGTTCGGTTGTCGCTTTCAAGTGTATCGAAATGGGCAAATATTTCACACCTTTTAACAACCGCCAATGCCTCTTAAACATCTTAGATTGACAAGTGACGATTTCAGTAGTGGACACTTTGATGTTTATAAATGTTTAAACTATCAAAAGCTGGATGTAAAGTTATCGATGAAACCGGTTGTATACTTACAACGCTTGACAGATGCCGAATGTCTCTTCAACACAAGTCCTACAAATACTGTCGTAATTGAAACAAATCATGAAACTCAAACCGATTATGACAGCAGATTTGAGATTTGAAACAAGATTACTGTTCACATGGCCAACTGTACGTTGCATGCTCAAGAGTAAGCTCAGCGCACAGCTTGGTCATATTACAACCGGAGGGCCGAACTCACAATGTGGTATACAAAGAGATCCTTAACAAATAATTATTGGTATATTTTCCCTCAGTTTAAAAAGGTTTAATTTTCTTCTTAATAAAAATTTTAAGGCAGTACTTCGCCGCTGCGAAGCGCGGGTATTTTGCTAGTATATATATATATATATATATATATATGTGTGTGTGTATATGTATATATGTATGTATATGTATATATATGTTTATATGTGTGTGTGTGTATATATATATATATATATATATATATATATATATATATTTGACAGCAACACTCATCACTCGCAACAGTGACAAAACAATTACATTGACAATCATGTTACGTTATTTTCAAAATGTTTCCTTTTCTTTTTCATTACTTCTTTAACACACTACTTCTCCACTGCGAAGCGCGGGTATTTTGCTAGTAAATAAATTATGGCAAAATGGTGTAACAAATGTAGTGTACTCAACTAAGCTACTAAGAGCAGATGTGAGGGCAGGGGGGCAGCACAAAGTTTAGTGTCCAGACAGCTAAAAGGTAGAAGCTATTGCAGAACCTGGTAAAACTGTTTTGGATGCTACAGAACCTTCTGCAAGATGGAAGTAGGACAAAAGAGACCCTAGGAGAGGTGAGAGTGGTCCTTCAAAATGGTGTAGGCTTCATGACTGCAACAATTTATAAAAATGTCTATAATGGAGAGCAAAGAGGCCCCAATGATCTTGTCTGCTATGTGTCCTTATTTGTTGTTGATGCCTACTATCAGAGATGCTGCAGTTCCCAAACCAGACAGTGGTACAGCTGGTCTGAACGCTCTTGGTGGTGCCAATGTAGAATGTGGTGAGAATGGGGAGAGGTAGGCTTGCCTTTTTACAGCCTCCCAAAGAAGTGGAGGAAGTGGAATGGTGTTAAATGACCAAGTTATGGCATGTGGTGCTTTTGACCAATTCTACACTGCAGAGTCTTCGATGTGAAATGGGGTAGGGACACCAAGGAACCAATTGTTGAAGTTCTTTTTGTTAAGTCATATAGTGTTAAGGAGTATAAAGATTCTCATTTTTTTGTTTGTTTTTCTTTATTGTTTGTCACTAACCAAGAATCTAATGTACCGTAGATCCTGTTATATAAGCCGAGAATTTCGTCCTAGATTTTTGGCTTGGAGTTTGGGGGTCGGTTTATACGAGTATCGTTTCAGATTCAAGATTTCCAGCGCAATACTGGTTTTGCCGATGAATACGGAAGTAAATAATGACGAAACCACAGAGCCATCTTTCAGATGAAGAAGTAACTTTGCATGCCGGTACTTTAAATTAAATAAAAAATTTATTCAAAAAAGTGTTTTAGTTGTTGATTTTTAATAAAATTTATAATAAATTATAGGGAAGTTTAAAATGAAATTTTTTGTTTTGATTTATGATCGACATCTTGCGTTACGAAACGGATGCGGTCACGTGTATCCGCTTGCGCGATTGTAAACAAACAACCGAGAGCATTAGTTGCGTCAGTCGGAGCCCAGATACATGTGTTTGTGGATGTAATTGCAGTGATTTACCTATATATATAATTCATTAAGACCATGCAAGCAAGACACATAATTGCTAAGGAAGGAAGAGAAGGTAAAAGTAAGCGATCGCAATCGAAATGAAGATGGACATTGTGTGGAAATATCTCCTCCCTTACTGCAGCCCAAAGATGTCAAATTAAATGGTGAGTACAGTATGAAATTGTTTCTACAATAGAATGCCTTTTATTGTCACTATACGCAGCTACAATGAGATTAAAAGCAGCTCCTTCAGTGCAGAAAAAAGTTCTGTATTGGGCTTGTATGGTTGTTTTTTAGCTTTAGCATAACGCCGGATCTGCGCCCCGCTTCTGCTTTCTTTCCCTCATCCGTCTGTGTTGTCTCCAGACCCGACAACAATCCACGGAGAGCCCGCTGGTCTCGCTATGTTGTCTGGGATGTTGTGCGTGTGATGAAAAACACTCGAAACAGATGTCTGGCTCTGGACACCGATGTCTATAAGGTTCTGAATGGTGTAGCGGATGTTCGCCAAATCGATCGTGCACAAACAAGGACAAAAAAAAAGTACAAAAACAACAAAAAAGTGCACTGAAAAGGAGAGCCCTCAGCCGCTGTGACCATGCGTGCCGCCATGCTCCTAGCTTAATCGAAGTAGGCTAGGCACTTTTTAGACCTTTTTGGTTAGTACATTTGAAAAATTATTGGTGTTTTGGTAAATTATGCACATTATATTATATATCAAAAATGCAGGCAGTCTCAAATTCTCGCCGATAAACATTATAAATATACCCGAAGAGACACTTTTAAGGAAATTTAGAAAATTTTGCTTGGAGAAGGGGGTCGGTTTAAATACCGGTCATTGGCAAATACATGTAATTTAGTAGGTAGAGAAGGGGTTCGGCTAATATACCGGGTCGGCCTGTATTCCGGGATCTACGGTATATCATTACAGCAGAGATCAGCAACTAATGATTAGTATTAAAACAATTTGATATTATATTGATATTTGACATTTCAGAAGAAAAGTGACACGGAATCCAATGTTCAATACTCTGTATGCTAAATGTATAAATTGCAGTTTCTTGTCATGAGGAAACAAAATGATAAAGCTTGTTGAGGTAATGAATGAATGGCATACAGCATAACCCTTTTATGCCCAAATCAGTGATTGAAGAAATCATCAGTATACAAAATATCACTACACTGCCAAAGGCAAGCAATCATATCTTGTTAAGTTATAAGTGTTTCTTTTTAGACACGATGGAATAAACCATGGACGAGAAAAAGGTTAAGGGAGCAATACACTAAATCATGATAACAGATTATGGGGAGTGAGGCAGTAAAAGTGGAATAAAAAAAGATAAAAAAATGGATAATAATACATTTGATGATAATTTACTGGTTCATTTATAATAACAATGTTGTTCTAGCTGCACCTGAGGCATGTCCAAGCTGCATCAGGGCAATCCGAATAGTAAATTGCGTATGCATATGTACAGAATATTCTAAGCCACTTTGACAGGAATGTTTTAGTCAGAAATCCACCCAGCATACCTTTGACAAATAATTCTCTTGAATACTTCTAGCAAGCTCACTCCTACACACAGTTACATGCCATCTCCCAACTGAAATGTTCCCAATGACGAAAGGCAAATATAAGTACAGATTTAATTTTAGACATGAACAGTCTATTAGGTCAAAATGTTTCTAGTACTCACCATTGTGATGTCAGTAACATTACTGAACAGTGGCGAAAGAATCAATTGTACATCCTGCTACATGAGAAAAGGACAATAACCTAGGTTAACGGAGAATAGCACAAACAAGTTGTGAAGCATCCTGACATGAGAGGCAAATAGAAGTAAAAACAGATTACACTGGAAAAGTCTCATGGGGCAAAACGTGACTCTCAATCGAGAATACACATCTGGAGACAACCTGTCAAAAAATGTGTACTGAATAGCGCCAAACACCTACATTGCAAAGTATTGCGTACTGTCCCCAACTCTCTCTTCTGTTTCTTTTTCCGCCTGTGCCACCACCACCTACTCAAAGCATCATGATGCACCAACATTGATGGACTGAAAGCCAGAAGTCTACGTGACCATCATCATCAGGTCCTTCCATGAAAACCCTAAATACAAAGAGGACTGTTTGACTTATGTTAGGTAGATTGCCCAGAGGGGACTGGGCGGTCTCGTGGTCTGGAACCCCTACAGATTTTATTTTTTTCTCCAACCTTTGGAGTTTTTTTTTGTTTTTTCTGTCCACCCTGGTCATCGGACCTTACTTATTCTATGTTAATTAATGTTGACTTATGTTTATTTTTTATTGTGTCTTCTATTTTTCTATTCATTTTGTAAAGCACTTTGAGCTACATTTTTTGTATAATTATTATTATCCACTCTGAAACTCAGTAGCACAAGGAAACTGAAGCTTTGTAACATTGTAATGAGTGCTGCAACAGTAGAGATGGACACATACACACATGTAGACCACTGCAGTTACTGGGCTCCACATGTTTGAGAAGTGCCTCTGTCTGCTAAGATGTCTTTCTGTCATTTTAGATATTGCGTCACTATATGACATGACAACGAAAGTTGGGTTTAGCTAAGCATTGTGACATATAGATATACAAAGGGTTAAAATGCAGCAGCTATTTTGGCATGGCATGTTTCCAATTAGACTGTGTCACACACGTGCATTTGGGAGGCAGTCAAAGGGATTAAATTGGGGTACTGACATGCCAGACTGAGGGTTGGCCTGGGTATTAATGCCTGTTCTTCTCTTCCCATAGGCCCTCCAAGGAAAAATTCACTTAAGAAACCCACATCTACCTGTTCCTGACCTCAATTCCGGCACCCACAGATGACCTCATTCTACTTCCTTCCCTGCAAACATGTCCTTCATGCTTCCCCACTATAAAGTCAATCAGTTCCCACAGTCACACAGTCTATTTTTATGGTACTCAGATTAGTCCTCTGAGCCTATTCAATTCTTTTTTTTTTTTTTTTTTTTTTATTAATTTTATTACAATCCATACAAAGCAATCAAGATTTTACAAAAAGAAAAATTGAGTTAAGAACATATCGATCCCCACCCCTGAGAGAGAGAGCAAGCCAAATAACATTAAATTTAAGGCTTGTAAACATACCTAATTTAAAAAATTCTCTGTGCTTTATGAACTTATTTTAAAATATTACTGATTAGATCCTGCCATGTTCTGAAAAAGGTCTGTACAGATCCTCTAACTGAGTATTTGATTCTTTCCAATTTCAAATAATATAACACATCAGTTTCCCACTGACTTAAAAGAGGAGAGTTTGGATTCTTCCAGTTTATCAGAATGAGTCTGCATGCCAACAGTGTAGTGACTGCAATCACGATTTGTTTGTCTTTCTCCACTTTAAACCCCTCTGGAAGAACCCCAAACACAGCTGTTAATGGGTTAGGAGGGATTGTGAGTCCAAGGCTGTCTGACAGGTAATTAAAATTTTTGTCCAGAATAATGTTAATTTGGTGCAGGCCCAGAACATGTGACCTGTTGAGGCTGGGACTTGGTTGCAACGTTCGCAGGTTGGATCATGTCCTGGAAACATTTTGGAGAGTTTTAGTCGAGACAGATGTGCTCGATATATAATTTTGAGTTGTATAATTGTATGCTTTGCGCATATGGAGCTCGAGTGAATTCTCTGCATTGCTACTTTCCACTCCTTTTCTGATATATTAATTGAGAGATCTTTTTCCCAGTTTACTCTTGGATCTTTGAAAGGGAGGGATTGTAAAAGGATTTTATATATTGTAAAGATGGAGTCTAACTCCTTGAAATTGAGCAATAATTTTTCCAGCATGGTTGAGGGTGCAAGATGAGGAAAATCTGGAAGGTTCTGTTTAACAAAGTTCCTGATTTGAAGATAGTGAAAGAAATGTGTAGCTGGAATGTTAAATTTGGAATGTAATTTTTCATAGGATGCAAAGACGTTGTCTATATAAAGATCTCTAAGCAAGTTAATTCCAAATTTTTCCAGATATTAAAAACTGCATATGTTTGTGAAGGTTGAAAGAGATGGTTCTCTTGCAGAGGTGCCACAGATAGAAGCTTCTCCGTCTTAAAATGCTTTCTACATTGGTTCCAGATTCTAAATGAGTGGAGCACAATTGGGTTATTAGTGTATTGCCGATAACGTGTGTTTATTGGAGCACAAAGCAAGGAATACAAAGAAGTACTGCAGGATTTTACTTCTATTGCGGTCCAAGCCTGTGTATGTTCTTCTATTTGTGTCCAGGTTCTTATCGCCTGTATATTTGCTGCCCAGTAATAAAACTGGAAGTTAGGTAGAGCCATGCCGCCTTCTGCCTTTTGTCTTTGTAGGGTTGCTCTTTTGATGCGTGGATGTTTTGAATTCCAAATAAATGAGGTTATTGTTGAATCTAATTGCTTAAAGAATGATTTATTAATGTATATTAGACTATTCAATTCTTATACGGGGTGGATCCTCAACTCTTTTCTTGCTCATTTTGTGCTTATTGCAACAGGTTAGGTCAGGTCAGGTTGGAGAGCATGCACTGGTACAGCACGTTGCCGCACCCACCACACAACAAAACAGCTTGTGATCCTGGTTGGCAACCCCCCATGCAGACACATGGCCCTGTCCCACCCTCTGGAAATGACCCTCTATCTGTCACAGGCAGGTGATATGTGGGTTGTCCCCTTGGCCAGGTCCATCCACTTGAGTCCTCAATAATAAGGATTTACATTTCTTTTGTCTGTGTATCACTTTGTACTTTTCTATATTAAACTGCATTTACAGCAAAACCTATCCCATGTACTATGCTTAAAACCTGGAAATGACATCCATGATTTGTAAATGTGTCCTGCTCTCTAAAACCAACAAGCCTTTGAATGAGACACATTTCAGATCTACCAGTACTTTCACGTGTGCCATTTTGTAGCCTTTATTTATGAAATACTGAATAATGAAATATTATGGCTTCCAATGTGATGCAAGTGAATGGACTGATTGTCTGTTTGTGTAGATATGGCTTTCCCAACCTGAAAATGAAATGCTGTTGCCCATAGCAGCTGATTTTGACACAGTTAAAAAAATAGCGCATTTAATATTCTGTCAATGTTCAGTCTGCAGCATCCGTAAGAAAACAAAAGCACCTGTGATTACTTTTATGGCCCGGCCAAAAAATAGTGTTTACCTTGGAACTAAAATGGACAATCACCTTGAATTATATTCATGGTTTGTAAATATTGCCTTATTCTTGATATTTGAAATAAAATAAAAGGGCTAAACCCAATCAATGGGTTTATATGCCTATTCCGGTCTATGTTCTATTGAATATTAAACTCTTATGAAACATCCACAGATACAATTTCCTCTTCAAGGAAGGCACTTGTGATTTTACTTCTAAATGCCTGCTTCAGGCAATATCATATATCTACTTTTGTCAGAATTGTTGCAGCAAATTGACCGAACTGCTGCTAAGCAAGATATTGGCCAAGTCATAGTGTGGAGAGTCTTTTCTGTTTATGGACCTGGACAACTCACCATCTCTTTTACAGAGTGAAAGCAATATATTCAGAAAAACCTCAGATCTTCTGTCTAAATGTTCAGCTTGACCCAAAAATGGGTCTTTGTTTGAAAAATGTTAGGATTTATACCTGAGTAGTAGAGAGGGTCACAATTTTTAAAAGGCTGATCTAGAAAGTAGACGTATTTTGACTTTGAAAGTGTACTGACTCAGAGCGAGTCAGTTAGGTTTTTAATGAAAAGGTCATTAAGATGAAGTTGAAGACCTATCTCTCCCCCTAATTTATTGCACAAGAGCTAGTTCAGTTCAAAAGAACACCCCCATGTAAAAGGAGCTTCTTGCTTGTGGACCACTTTCATGTTCATGTTATTTATTTAACAGTATTTTAGCAGAAATTCTATGCATCTTGCACTTTATGAGCTCACGACTGAACAACTTCTTGTGTGGATTATGTGACACGGCTGGTGTGAGATATTTTTTCATGGACATTTTTGATACTATATGCCGTTGTCCAGCATTGGTCTCTGTTGCGTCTCATTCTTTTAGAAAACATGAGGTTACAAATTTTATTTGGCCATGACTCCAAACTACATATAAATAACATATAACAGCAAGAACCATTTCATTCTTGAACAGCCCAAAATCGCACAAGGAATGCTTCAATGGCCTTTAACAAGCCCTATTTTTTGACAAACCCCCAGCCATGACTCATGTAGAAGACAAGAAAAACTCCACCCTCCAAACAAAAACACCTTGTAGGGAAAACAATGAAAGAAATCTTGGAAAAGTTCATTCAGAGTGAGACCCCCTTCCAGGTAAGTTGGGCGTGTAATGGGTGTCAAAAAATGGGGTAAATATAACAAACAAAACAGAACACAGGTATAAGAGCAAATCTTAGAAAGTTAATGCTTTAAGTTAAGTTAAAATTCATATTAGTGTGTGCTTAGTCATAACCATAGACAATGGTATAGCCTTAGTAATTTACTAACTTTCTTGCAATAACTAAGTTACAGTGTGACAATTGAGTCAGTTGTTTAGAATAGGTCCCAGTGCACAGGGACTTAAAAGACCCATTTTCAGCATAGAAATGGTATAGGCATACAGTTTTCTGACCGTTTTGAAATGGTTCAGAAATGTTTAGAAATGGTTTAACTGAATAAGCTAACTTAAAGAAATGAAACAAGAATTTTAAGCTTTAAACTGAACTTTTCTTTTTTTTTTGCTATATCAATTTTCTCTTTTTTGTGTGAACTGTTTTACTTTTTAATTTTTACTAAACCTTAAACCTTTAAAAATGAAGATATTTTGTCTGTGGAATAATTTTGCTGCGATGGGATAGTGCCCTGCCCGGGGATTTGTTCCTGCCTTGCGTTCTTTGTTAGGATATAGCGGGTTGGATAATGGATGGATTGATGGATGGATGGAATAATTTTGATGTGGCAAGCTTTTGCTGAATCCCATTTTATATGCTAGAGCTGCTGAACTTCGGTAATTTGGGGAAAACGCATCTACAGCAGGTAATCATCTTCACAAAGCTAGATGGCCAATCTATCATTGCCACCTCAGAAATATAATTCAACAGTACTAACAACTTTGCTGAGAAAGGTGCAACAACTCTCAAAGCAATTTGCAAGAATTGATTATACAACTTACTAAACACAGAACTATCACAAAACAAACTAATTAATGTTAATTAAAAACAACAATATTTGTCAATCTTCTAATTGTAGAACCACGGCCAGTCAGACAAGCCGGACACAGTCAGAGTCCTGGAGACCTTGGCCAACAAGCTGCCTCCCCCCTACTAGTCATTCAACTACTAAGTCAGTGCTGAGCTGGCCAATCTGATGAAAGGACCCTTCTACCTGACAATTCCAGGTCTTTATCTGAGATGATTATTCCAAAGGCCAAAGGGGGCAAACAACTTGGCAGTTGAGGAGTGGCACCAAGTGCCACATTAGTATGATAGAAGAGAAGAAAAACAGAACAGAGGAGGATTAGTAACAGTTTGTAAATATTATTATTTATATTTTACTACTAATGACTAACAACAGAGATATAGTATACACCGTTAATCAGCAGCTCTAGTCAGGGTATGCTAAACTGAAATAGTGAGTTTTCAGCTGGGATTTAAAGGTTAGACCAAAGGGGCATATCTTATTGTAGCAGGCTGAGCATTCCACAGATTTGGGGACCTGCAACTGAAAGCTTGCCCTTCCACTGTTATATTATTAATCTTTGGTATCATAAATAGTCCAGCATCTTGAGATCTTAATATGCACTCAGGTTTGTAAGTAATGATAAGTTTGAATAAGAACGCAGGACCTTGACCATTTAAGTCTTTATATGTTAAAAGGAGATTTTGAAAACTGTCTTAAACACCTATAAACAAAATATCATTTTTGATGGAATGTTCCTTTAAATTTCTCTAAAGCAAAGAACATGACCCAAAGCAAGGGAAGTTGAGACATGCAACACTCTTGTATATGGGCGGGACATTTTGACTCAATAAGTCACATGACCTCTGACTGACAATGGGTATAACTGCAATAAACAATAAAGCCATGACAATGTAGAACCAACAGAAAACGGTGGAATGGAAAATAAAAGGAAATTGTGGTGAGGACGAATACATACTGTAAAAAACATCAAAACAGTAATTAGATATGATCAGAATCCTATGCTTAAGTAAATGAGAGTTTTGATTATGACATTCTGAATTTTTAATTGCTCACAGAATACTAAAAGAAGTACAGTAGTGAACTGATTTACCCATAAATGCCTCCTTTAGAAGTAGCAGCAAAAGCTCAGCGAAGCCTCAAAGCAACCTTATTGTTTAGCATTTGAATTCACTATTAAATAGATAATTAGTTTTATTGTCATGTTACATGTCTACAGCATATATGGCAAATTTGAAAGATCTTATCAAACAATTTAACAATAAGGAAACCTGTCTTGTTTTAAATATTTAAAAGTTTTAAATGTCAAAACTTAATTTTCAAAGTTTCACTGAATGCATTAGCTTTAATTTTATTTCTTTGTTTGAAAAAGTTTTTAATAGTTCTTCCTTTTATTTCAAACTGTATCCCCTCTTCACAATAAAAGCCACTGGGGTTGCTATGGGACCTTACCTAGTTGCTAGAGACCACTGGTCCAAGATACAGACTAAGCTAGTGAACTAGTGCTTGTGAAAAGTTCAGTGTTTGATATTTTGGTTTTGACTCCTTTGTCTCGACTTGGTTTTCATCTAAGTGTTTTGGTTCTGATTATTAAAAAGGATTTTCTTGCTGAATGACTTTTGCAATTCCATTCTGACTTCAATCAAGGTTAAGCCCTCTAGTTGGAAAAACTAGTTTTTATACTCAGAGAAGTTTAGAATTTTTAGTTCTCAAGTTTATTTCTCAATCTTCTGGAAAAAGACACAATTTTATTTTGTTTCATAAGTAAATATGCATATACCAGTTAGCTTTGTGTATTTTCCAATTGTGTTTTCTCCTTAGTAAAGGCTGCCCTAATCTTTCTAATTGTATTACCTTTTGTCTTCTCCAAATGGACTTGCAAATATAATGTGAAACAGTTGCCATAGTTGGTGTTGTTATTTCAGGGTGGTGGAGCCACACTGACATCACTGCTCCTGGGTCATAAAGAGATACCCAGCAGTGGATCATTGAGACTGTTAGGAGCCCATAGTGAGTATTGCTTTTAATTTGTCTTTTCTGCTTACTAGATTCTTTATTCCTTGTGTTTTTGGATTCTTCTCTTGAATAAAATACTGTTCAACTCAGACTGCCTTTTTGGTCTTTTGCTATTGTCTTTGATTTATTTCCGTAAACTCTCCATCTTGATATTTAGATTATTTCTACAATCCAGTTTTATATTTATTCTCTCCATTTGTGTCTACCTTATAAGATTTGTGTGATATATTTGGGTCTTTTGAGTCCGCTTTGAACTTTAAGAGCCAGTGGTGGGAGTGGCAATGCACTGCATTACTGCATGCTCCTAACCTCCTCTTCTCTATTTTGGGCCTGCTTAGGTTGAAGCCTGCAAGTACTTGTTGGGGGGTGCTGGCTGCCTATTAGTGAGGCTACCTTAAGAGAGGTCAGTGAAGGTCCTAGCCTGCTTTGTGTTTCTTGTTGGAAGCCTCATACCCCAGTTTGCCATGTCTGAGACTCCTATTTATAAAGCTGTTTCCTGCTTATTAAATTCCTGAATAAGGAGTGGCATTACACATGTACTTTGTCAACATGCCTTTGTCGATCAAACACAGGAAGCTCTGCAATCTACTTGTGACTTTACTCTGTAGGAAGATAAGTAAATAAATATAGGTAAACAACATTTGATGTGGCATTTATTTAAGTAACATACAGTAATCCCTCCTCAATCGCAGGGGTTGCGTTCTAGAAACCCCCGCGATAGATGAAAATCTGCGAAGTAGAAACCATATGTTTGTATGGTTATTTTTATATATTTTAAGCCCTTATAAACACTGCTTATAAATATTCTCCGCACAGTTATACAGTAAACCCTCGTTTATTGCGGTTAATCCGCTCCAGACAGATACTGTAAATGAATTTCCATGAAGTAGGATTCCTTATTGTAAATCTAATATTTTTACAGTAAGAGCATAAAAAAACCTGTTTACGACCTTCTAGGCACGTTTTTTAACATTATTAGAGCCCTCTAGACATGAAATAACACCCTTTAGTCAAAGTTTAAACTGTGCTCCATGACAAGACAGAGATGACAGTTCTTTCTCACAATTAAAAGAATGCAAACATATCTTCCTCTTCAAAGGAGTGCCATCAGGAGCAGAGAATGTCAGAGAGAGAGAGAGAAAAGTAAACAATCAAAACTCAATAGGGCTGTTGGGCTTTTAAGTTTTCGAAGCACCGTGATAAAGCGGCCGCAATGAAGGGATCAATGTGAAGGTAGTCTTTCAGCATTTTTTAGAGGAGCGTCCATATCTTCTAAGCAAACAGCCTCTGTGCAAACAGCCCCTCTGCTCACACCCCCTCTGTCAGGAGCAGAGAATGTCAGAGAGAGTGAGTGAGATAGAGAAAAGCAAACAATCAAAAATCAATACGGGCTGTTAGAGCTTTTAAGTATGCGAAGCACCGTGCGGGAAGCATATTGTATATCATTGAGGAGTTTTATTTAATACATAATACGTGCTCTGATTGGGTAGCTTTTCAGCCATCCGCCAATAGCGTCCCTTGTATGAAATCAACTGGGCAAACAAACTGAGGAAGCATGTACCATAAATTAAAAGACCCATTGTCTGCAGAAATCTGCGAAGCAGCGAAAAATCTGTGATATATATTTAGATATGCTTACATATAAAATCTGCGATGGAGTGAAGCCGCGAAAGTCGAAGCGCGATATAGTGAGGGATCACTGCATACTGTAAATGTTTTCCATATAAAGACCATCAAGAAACATAATTGCAAACGGAACTTTGCACAATACCTTGGCGAACTCTGTAAGCCCTGCTGTTTTGTTGAATGACATCCGTGTACCATATTAACTCGCAGGATGACGTCCAACCTGTTGTTGCATCCAAACTATGCCATCTTTCCCCTTTATGTCTGGTGCAGCTGCATTTTTCTTATGTGTGAGTGGACATTTCTTGTGGGGAGGGCTTCTGTTCTCTTTCTCTGATGTATAACCCTTATCCTCATCTGAGTTCACCTCTGTTATAGCACGTCTTTATTTGAAAACAGCACTGTCAGATTGGGGGGTGCATTAACGTGACTGAGAGAATAAAACTGAATTTAAAAAGAATGCTAACCTTTACAAGTACCATAAATTTTCACTGGCCCTTACAGACTCAAATTAAATGTATGTTTTTATTGTATAATAGTAACAATAACAGCAGCTCACTACTCAAAAAGTTAACTCTGGGAAGCAGCAGGAATTGAACCCCTTGACCTCTTGATTTTGAATCCGCAGATCTTACCGCTGCACCACCCAAGCAGTCGTGTCAGTGTCGTACCGTAACCTGATTTATTTTTCTGCGGTTATATTCTTGAATAAAAGCGCAGATGTCTTGTTATACGTCTACCTTTTGTGAAAATGTTTTATGTAATATTTGGACTTCAGTCTTCACACATTATACACTTCATGTCAAAATTTTGTCGTTAGTACTATAATATGAAAAAAGTTAGTGTTTTAGGTATGTGTTCAACATATCTTGCATTACTCACATTTCCAGCCATCCTACATTTACTTAGGTTGTTGTAGACACAGAATACTCATGAAATGCATGTGTTCCAAATAACGATATATTATTTACCCTCTAAAAGTGTAGGCACCTCACACCACGATAAACAAGACCTGAGCTGAGAGAACTTCAGCTCCATCAGTAGGGGATGGGATAGCAGGCTGCTTGCTGCTTATGCTTATAGACACATTTACAAAACAAAAGACGCTTATGGAGAGGTGCAGAGGAATTTAAGGTGGCCCGGGATTACAAGTTTTTTTGTAGGCTTCAGGGATTGCAATGCTAAAGATACATTTTTAGGTTTTCAAGAGAATATAACTAATGGCTGTTTATATTTTGTAGGTTTCTCCTTTGCAAACCTCAACATGTGGTATTTGACTTGTTGGCTATTAAATAATAGTTTTTAATCAGAATATTTATTTATTTTATGACCAATTTATAGTTTGTTTTTACTGAAAATGCTTTTAGTTTGAAACTAATTTCATCAGGAATTCACCTGTGTTGCTGTATATCCTACCTGCTGCTTTTTCTTTTATCTGTTGACAATTCTGAATTTATTCCAAAGTCAGGATGGACACCTCTTAGAATACAATCTTTACTCTCAAGTGCTAAAGCTATTAGTGCTGCAGTCACTTAATAATAATTTAAAAGACATCTGCATGCCACAGCTTTTCAGTGTAGCATTAGTTAGCTCTGTGCTTTTGGCCACTTTCATTCTTGGTACCCATTCTTTGAAAAGTTTTGGTGCTGCTTTGAGGCACTAACCTGTTGAGACACTTTTAGTAATCATAATCCTCGTCTCCCTAGTGATATTTACTTTGTAAGTCTTCTTTAGTTTTGACACAAGTATTAGTTTTTGCCACTTTTTTTTTAATTTTGTAATTTGCTGCTGTTAGGTAATTCCTGAATTTCTTGATTATTATATTTTCTTTAGTTTCTCTTTAACCCATTTCTTTGTATTTTCTTAGTTATTATTATATCAAGTAGTTAACTAATACATTTTTTTTGTTTAGTTGTTTTATTCAAGGTGATGGAAGTTTCCTTGTTTAATGATTTTGTGTTGATTTTATTCTTTATTCTTTTCTTTAAGTGAATTACTGTAGTTAAGATTATTTCTCTGTAAGTTATTATATTCATTAGTAAACTACTTTAAAAAGAAATGCTTAAGCAAACAAAATCAGTTAATTGCAATCAATTGCAGGAAACCATCTGATTAACTTTTTGTTTTTTAAATTTATTTGAGAGTACTAATAACTTTACCATATGATGTCTAATGGTAGAAAATATGAATTAAAAATGCTCCTGGGACATTGGGTTGTATAAACAGCATCCCGAAAATCAGCATCTTTTCCCGGACTCCCGCAAGTTATTCTCAGTTTCATGGAAATAACCCTGCATATCCCAAGGGCGAAATAACAAACCATTAGGTGCACATTAGACTGAAGGACCCCCTCCCCAAAGGTGGCCATCAGACCGGAAACCCCACAAAAGGGTCAATGACTCCGATACTAGCAATTCTAGAAAAGCCCCTGCACATGCCTCTGGTCCCTTTACTGTGCTCATGCCCCTCAGCCAAAACTCCCTGAAATCAGTTCTGCAAGCGATATCTGAAGAAATATACTGCTATGCATTATGAAATAAGAGTCTTGGTAATACATGTATGAGGTCACATCTGGAGGTCTGTGTGAAGGATTTATTATAAGAAAGAGAGGATGGCACTGGAGGTAATCTAAAGAATTGTACTAGTCTTTAGTACAATTAGTTTAAATTAAAAAGGAGAAAATAAGGGAAACTTTACAGTTTAAGCAAAGACCAAGAATACATTTATGAGGGTAGTTAAATGGATGGAGTCAGTTGTGTTTTTAAAATCAGTTTTAGTTTAAAGGTGAACTTCACACAATATTAATTATCTGGAGGTAACCAAGGCAAGTGACCAAGCAGTGCAGTTATAAATAACACCTTAAGGACTTTAAATCTCCTTAATGGCCTTTTGTTATTTTAATTTGGAAACTGTAGGGTAAATATTACCATCTCCCCACATTTATTATCTTGTATTTATCAAATAAAAAAGCATTATTGGGTTTTTCTCTAAAAGAAGAATATGCTATGCTCAGCAAGACAATAAGCCATCAAAAAGAGGTGATTGTAAATTATAGGAAGAAATTAATAATGTATGAGAAAGCACGCTAAGTTTAATAACTTGTGGAGACGAAGACACTAAGAAGAAAAAGGAGATAATAATTTACATATTTAGAAAAATCAGTTATGCACACCACAAAACAAGTCACACAAATGAGATGATAAGTCATTCTTAAGGTATTATACATTGTGATAATGGCACAGGAGTTTATGAAGTGCAGGGACACAATAATAAGCAATGAGCCTGTAATATGTTAGCATGTCTAGGAGATATTAAATCATGCAGTTAACTTTAAGATACTGTATATTTGTTTTCTCCCTCATTTGGATGGGTTCTGGGGGAAACAATGCAGAACTCTAGCAAATGCAGTCGATATATTCTGTTGACAATAAAATAATAGAATATTAAGATTCATGCTGCATGATAAGATAGTGGAACAAGGTAATGTGTGTACAAGATAATACCTGGAGTGTAAGCAAAATAAAATCAATAATCAGTATGTCACTGAGAGTTAGATTTAATATAATTTTGCAGACTTATGTGATTATTCCTATATTTATATGTTTAAACATATATTTAATTATTTTGCATTTCTATATTAATACAAAACTATTTTAGCTTGTACTAGGAATATAAGATGCTACTACTGTATATATAAGCTGTCAGACAATGCTTACAAAACAAGCATTTAAAAATACAGCTGAAGGTCAAACATAAAGTATTTCTATAGCTAAGAACATGAAGTATATTTTCTTCACAGAGTGAAATGGAAGGAAGAAGAGACTTCTAGGACAACTTTTTTTTTTTTTTTGCATTTAAAATTTTTTATTAAACAATCAAATGCAAGAGTAAAAGTTAGATTCTTAGAAATAATTAAAAGAAAAGTATGAAACACAGCCTGGTAGGGAAAAAGAGAAATAACAATATAGAGATATCCATCCATCCATTTTCTAACCCGCTGAATCCGAATACAGGGTCACGGGGGTCTGCTGGAGCCAATCCCAGCCAACACAGGGCACAAGGCAGGAACCAATCCTGGGCAGGGTGCCAACCCACCGCAGGACACAATATAGAGATATGCACTGCCTAAATCAACCAAAGAGCAGGAAGTGGCATGTGCACAGGCTTTCTGAGAGAAACATAAAGGAATCAAACATCAAGAGCAAGGTCTATGTCCCCTGCCACCTGACCCTGGGCCAGCTTTACCACTCATTTGTACCTTTCAATATTGGAGCCAGATGACCCATTAAAGCTGAAAATTTTGCGTAAAGCAAATTCTATAAAGATTTCCATAAAGTAAAAGAAAGAGAAGCATGGGATTTCCAGTGAGAGGCTGTGGCACTGCCACATAAATGCTATCTGATTTGCTTTTGTGTCTTAGCTGTCCTCAATGTCAACCCTGTAGCTGCCTATGCACCCTTAAAATGGTGCAGGTGGGAAAATCAGGCACATTGCGCAGCCATTTGTAAAGAAGACCTAACGGGGGGGTGTGGTCTGTTGCTTTGGTGTTCAAGAGTTGTCATGGAGAAAGGATGCCAGGGTACAGTTAAAAAAAAGTGTGAAAGGCAAGAAGGTGAAAGGCTTGCTTACGGAGGTGGCCACCTCGAAGACTTTGCTGGCTGACCCACTCTAAAGTATAAACGGATGGGACAGTCAGGAGAGATTAAAGTGGGTGAGATAAGAGCAATCGTTGCTTATCTCGGGTAGCATGTTTGATGACTCTGTGGAAAAGAGAACAAGGAAAATGGATTAATATTATTATGTGTCTGGAAACTGTCTGGATATTGGGGTTTGTCTAGGGGCGAAGGGTTTTTCTTTTACATACTGTATTTGGGGGATGTAAGGGAGGAAGGTGCGTTCACAAATTTGGTTGTTGCCAGTTATGTTTGTATAGTTTTTTTATATATAAGATTAATTTAATAGTTATTTTCACCTTGTCGGTTTCTCACAATTATTGTGCTGAGATTGTGTAAGTTATATTAGTTATCATATCAATATTACAGGAAGGGGTCCAAGGGCGTTTTGAGGTTGACCTGCTATCCAACTCACAAACACCACTGAAGGTGATGTATAGCGATATCAGCCGGGAAAGGTTGAAGCGTTATAAGGCTAACAGAGTTTTTGCAGTGCTTATATTTAAACAGAATAACCTCTACTGGTTAACAGTAAAAGGGAGAGAAGAGAGGTGTGCCGGAAGGAATGTTAGAGGCAGAAAAAAGGCATTTTAGTGAAAACAATTGAAGGCAAAAATTAATGGTAACAGACGAGAAAGCTAGAACTGGTGGGGGTTCCAAGAACATGCAGAAAAAAGTGCATGAAACATTAATCATACAATGATAGTCAAAATCTGTAGTCAGGTCCATGAAATACTGCAATGCTTTGGGAGAGTAAATGGTGAACATATTTGAATGGGGTGTGTTGAAGATTTGAGTTCTTAATAGAAAAAGTAATATTTTTGAAAAAACAATCTTAATGAGATACTAAGAATATTGGTAGGGGACTGTTAGGTGCCTTACACAGAGATGTACACGACACTACTACCAGCTTCAATGAAGGGGAAAGAGAGCAACTAAATTTATAGTGATGGAGAGAAGGAAGTGGAGAAGATAATGGTGCACCGCTCACCTTAAGAACAGATCTAAGTTGTAAGTGAAAAGAAGAGGAAATATGGACAGTATAGCTGCTGCTCAATGACTAGGGAGTTTGGAGTCACCATACACGTCATCAAGAGTCAAAATACCCTGATGCAACCAAGGTACAAAACAGATGGGGTTGCCATCAATATACAAAGCCAAATTGTGGAATATGGGGTTATGAGAGTATCAAACTGGATAACAACAAGGAAACCCCAAATCATATGAAATAATAAGACAAAGTTTGAAACCCAATTTTCATTTAAGGGGAGTGAAAGGAAAAACAGTAAGTGAGAGACAACTATTGTTTATTGTAGTACTTTCTGGGAATTGTTTTTGAATAATATGGTAGGAGACACACACGCACTCTTACACACCCTGCTACTTGCTTGCAAACTGTTTATCTGAAAGATTAACATTTCAGTGCTGTTTTCTCGTAATTCATTACATTTCTCATCCTTTGGATCTTTTTTCCAAACCAAGTTACTTGTTCACAGCTGGTAAGTGAAGAACTCAGCAACAGACATGAAAACTGCCTGTTCTGACAGAGAATTCTATTGTGCTAGTGAGCTGACTTCTTGTGCCTTAACAGTTCTTTGATTTAATAAATTATATCAACAGGAGAAAGGCAAGCTAAGTGTTGCTTTTCTCTAATATTCAAGTCTTTTGTCCTGTTCTACATGTACTTAGGTACTGTATGCGTGTGTGTATCTTTGGATTTGCAAAAGATTATAAGATTAAAGAATCAATCTTTCTGGGAGTGACTACCCACTAAACAAGCATGAAAAGAAGCACGTTTATACAATAATTAATTCCATACCAGACCTGGTACACTTATAATGTACTGACACTAAGAATTTTTAATAAAAAGGCTTGGATGATGAAACAAAGCCATTGATACAATCTAAGTTTTTTACCAAAAAGTTGTATTAATCTTTTGCTAAGTCCAAAAATCCTAATTCTTCGAACCAAACAGTAACTATCTAATCTGGCAAGAAGTAACACTTAATGTAAATTTATCCAATCTCAGATGGTTTCGAAATGCACACGCCAATCTTTACACAGTTGCTCTGAGGAGGTCACATAGCACACATTCCCAAAGCGATCTGGATAGATTGCCATCCATTAACGCTAACATGTCAAAAAGGTGGTACTTATGACTAAAAAAATGCCATTTGTAGCATAACAGTAAAATCATTCAACTTTTTTAGGCAAACTTTAAGAAAATAATTGAAAATCACCAGTCACAGCAATTGTGACCAGCAAGAGAATAAAGAATAGGGTACAATGGACTTTTACATCACAAGTAATGAAGAAAACGTTTTGTAAAGTCTACAACCTCAGTTATAAGGGCCAAAGGAAACACCTCTAAAATTAGACTGGCATCATTCTTTTTTATTTTTCAGCCCTAATCTCACCTGCTGCCCCTGCACTCTCCTACTGCTCTCCCTGTCTCTGGATGTTTTCTATTTTCTTCGCAGTCCTTTTGCTTAATACAGGGCACTCCAAATCAGGCAGCCGTTTAATTCACTCATCCATTTCAACTGTGGAATACGACTGAAGCGCCTCTATTCTCTTTGTGCATGGCATGCTAATATAAACTGTTTTGCTCTCTTTCATGCATCTTCACTCTTTATAATTAAAAGAAAAATTTCTCTGTTAATATATTATTTAGTTTTTACCTTATTATTGTTTGTGCTCAGTATAGGCATTGAAATCTGAAAAATATAACTTTGAGCTGTAACCACACCCACTTTGGTCCGTCGTCATCTTATACTTCTTCTAAGCCTGAGCAAATCCCTTAACCTAGCTGTGCTCCATGTGCACAAAATGTGTGTGCATAATTTACCTTTAATTAGTGTAAAGCACTTTAGGATGGTGTTTGCACTTTCTTAATAAGCACTGTTAATATTGTAACTAAAGCTTCTTTTAAACATGAGACAATGTTTTGAGCTTGGCCTGTCTACACAGTTCAGGGCTGTGGGAAACTCAAGACGATTCTGGCAGCATTCAATACAAGTTAGGAAACAACCCTTAAGTAAGTGTGCAGTCCATTGTAAGTCACAATCACCCAACTACATATACAAACTGATGCTGATGCAATGTATGGTCACCAATCAACCTACACTGTTGTTCTTTGGATTTGGTAGAATGTGTTTATTTGCAGAGACAGTGAGTGGACTGGGATTTTAACCTAGGTCTCTGCAGCTGTACTTACTACTTCCAACACTCAGTGGCCAAGCAGTGGAAAATTTTACTCATTAATAATGAAGTACACTCACCTAAAGGATTATTAGGAACACCTGTTCAATTTCTCATTAATGCAATTATCTAATCAACCAATCACATGGCAGTTGCTTCAATGCATTGAGGGGTGTGGTCCTGGTCAAGACAATCTCCTGAACTCCAAACTGAATGTCAGAATGGGAAAGAAAGGTGATTTAAGCAATTTTGAGCGTGGCATGGTTGTTAGTGCCAGACGGGCCGATCTGAGTATTTCACAATCTGCTCAGTTACTGGGTTTCACGCACAACCATTTCTAGGGTTTACAAAGAATGGTGTGAAAAGGGAAAAACATCCAGTATGCGGCAGTCCTGTGGGCAAAAATGCCTTGTTGATGCTAGAGGTCAGAGGAGAATGGGCCGACTGATTCAAGCTGATAGAAGAGCAACTTTGACTGAAATAACCACTCGGTACAACCGAGGTATGCAGCAAAGCATTTGTGAAGCCACAACACGCACAACCTTGAGGCAGAAGACCCCACCGGGTACCACTCATCTCCACTACAAATAGGAAAAAGAGGCTACAATTTGCACGAGCTCACCAAAATTGGACAGTTGAAGACTGGAAAAATGTTGCCTGGTCTGATGAGTCTCGATTTCTGTTGATATATTCAAATGGTAGAGTCAGAATTTGGCGTAAACAAAATGAGAACATGGATCCATCATGCCTTGTTACCACTGTGCAGGTTGGTGGTGGTGGTGTAATGGTGTGGGGGATGTTTTCTTGGCACACTTTAGGCCCCTTAGTACCAATTGGGCATCGTTTAAATGCCACGGGCTACCTGAGCATTGTTTCTGACCATGTCCATCCCTTCATGACCACCATGTACCCATCCTCTGATGGCTACTTCCAGCAGGATAATGCACCATGTCACAAAGCTCGAATCATTTCAAATTGGTTTCTTGAACATGACAATGAGTTCACTGTACTAAAATGGCCCCCACAGTCACCAGATCTCAACCCAATAGAGCATCTTTGGGATGTGGTGGAACGGGAGCTTCGTGCCCTGGATGTGCATCCCACAAATCTCCATCAACTGCAAGATGCTATCCTATCAATATGGGCCAACATTTCTAAAGAATGCTTTCAGCACCTTGTTGAATCAATGCCACGTAGAATTAAGGCAGTTCTGAAGGCGAAAGGGGGTCAAACACCGTATTAGTATGGTGTTCCTAATAATACTTTAAGTGAGTGTATATTTCAGTTTGTACATATTCACATTGCAGCCTTTGTGATCAGTAGCTCTGACCTCACAAATACCTCACTGCATATCACTTGAAGTCTGCCCATTGATTCTTTTTCTTACTTTAAAACTCAGCAAAAACATGTACTTCATGACTGGTGTACCATATTCCAGTGTGAGCTTATGCCAAGATAAGGCTTCAACCCTGTGACCCTAATTTAGATTACACAGGTTCAGTAATGGATGAGTGATGTTTGTCACGATAAGTAAACATTATATATTATGTTTACTTTTTGCTTTACTCTGCCCAACTTAGATTGCAAATATAACATCAAGTCATGCCATTTGCAGAATTCTCAGATGATTCTGTATTTATGGGGTGTATTGATAAGTGGGGTAAGAAAGAGTATAAGAGTCATGTGGAGAACGTTGTGTATTGGTGTGGACAGAACTGTGCGCAACTTAACATCAGAACTTGCAGGGGGTCCAGAGTGCATCCTATAACTGAGTCTACCCTTTAATTAGTTTATTGATTGGGTTAGCCTCTCTTATATTGATGTTACCAGCCCAGCACACCCCAGCGTAGAAAACTACAAATACCATCACACAGATATAGAAGGTGTGAAGGATGTCACTATCCACATTAAAAGAATGCAGTCTCCTAAGAAAAGTGAGTCTGCTCTGCCCTTTCTTATGCAGTTCCTCTATGTTCTGAGACCAATCAAACCTGTCATTAATGTGGACCCCCAGGTACTTGTAGTAGTGGACCACCTGTATATCCACTCCTTGAATAGTGAATGGACATAGAGGCTCTTTGGTGTGATGAAAGTCAATAATCACTTCCTTGATTTTGCTAATGTTAAGAAGCAGACAATTCCTTTTATAGCAAGAAACAAAGTTCTCCTCTACTCTGTCTCATCCCCTTTATTATTAAAAAATAAATAATTAAATTAAAAAAGTGCAGAATCATAGGCTCATCCACCAGCATATCTCTGATCTTACCCCTTAACATGGCTGGGACAGCAGGATAGTTTTAAGGGCACTAGAGAAATAAAAAAACATATCTTCTCCTTCGGGTGGCCCATTAGGGGTTGCCACAGCAGATCATCTTTTTCCATATCTTTCTGTCCTCTGCATCTTGCTCTGTCACACCCATCACCTGCATGTCCTCTCTCACCACATCCATAAACCTTCTCTTAGGCCTTCCTCTTCTCCTCTTGCCTGACAGCTCTATCCTTAACATCCTTCTCCCAATATACCCAACATCTCTCCTCTGCATTTCCAAAACAACGCCATCTCACCTCTCTGACTGTCTCCCAACCGTCCAACCTGAGCCGACCCTCTAATGTACTTGTTTCTAAACCTGTTCATCCTCGTCACACCCAATGCAAATCTTAGCATCTTTAACTCTGCCACCTCCAGCTCTGTCTCCTACTTTCTGGTCAGTGCCACCGTCTACAACCCATATAACATAACTGGTCTCACTACCGTCCTGTAGACCTTCCCTTTCACTCTTGCTGATACCCATCTGTCACAAATTACTCCCGACACTCTTCTCCACCCATTCCACCCTGCCTGCACTCTCATTTTCACCTCTCTTCCACAATCCCCATTACTCTGTACTGTTGATCCCAAGTATTTAAACTTATCCACCTTCACCAACTCTACTCCCTGCATCCTCACCGTTCCACTGACCTCCCTCTCATTGACACACATGTATTCTGTCTTGTTCCTACTGACCTTCATTCCTCTCCTCTCCAGAGCATATCTCCACCTCTCCAGGGTCTCCTCACCCTGCTCCCTACTCTTGCTACACAATGTCATCAGCAAACATCATAGTCCACGGGGATTCCTGTCTAATCTCGTCTGTCAACCTGTCCATCACCATTGCAAATAAGAAACATATTTGACAAATAAATAACAAATAAAAAACATATACTATATGACACATTAATCATCACTGGTGAAGCCAATTCACTTTAGAAGTCACAGAATTAGATTACATGTCTGGGGTGTCCATTGACTGTAGTATAGTATAAATGCACCTGTATGTGTAAGAGCCAGTTTGCGGTGAGTCAGTATGGTGGTCTGGCCTAAACAATAAAGACAAAAAAAAATTAAGCAATTCCAAGAAAAGGTAATTGAAAAGCACAAGTCATTGGATAAAGAAAATATCTAAGTCACTGAAAATCCCTTAGAGTAAATTAAATTAGTTATTAAGAATTGGAAAGACTATGGCAGACCTGTTTATCTGCCTAGAGCAAACCTTCTATGAAAACTGAGTGATCATGTAAAGAGAACGCAAGTGAGGGAGGATACCAAGAGACCTCTGAGAACTCTGAAGGGGTTACAAGCTACAGTGAAAGAGACTGGAGAGACTGTGCAGATTACAACTGTTGCCCAGGTGTCTCACCAGTCACATCTTTATTTGAGTGGCATAGAGAAGAAATGCACATGGCATCTTGGCTAGAGTTTGCTAGTATCCACATGGGAGACTCTAAAGTCAATTGGAAGAAGGGTTCATGATATAATGAGACCCAAATTGAGCTTTATGGCCATCAGACTGAAATCATTGTTTGAACACTGCGCATTATGAGAAACACACCATGACCCACCATGAAGCATGGTGGCCTGAAAGGCCTGTTTTAGGGGGAGGTGGGGGGAATGAATGCATATGTGATTGCAGACATTAATTTTCACTTTAACATTAAAGAGTCTTTCTCTGTTGATTAGTGTCAAAAAAGCCAAGTTAAATTAACTGGGATTCAGTGTTTTATAATAATAAAATGTCAAAAAATACTTTTTATAGGCACCACACCTGCAGAAGTAACCTCCATGTCTCATTTTCTGTCTGTAGTTACTCTTATTAACCTCCTGAAATGCTTTTCATTTGTGTCAGGAGAGCACCTCTGGCAGCACAAGCAGGTTGCCTAAGATTGGTTTTACTGTATCGCTTTTAGTGTCCTACCTCACCTTTCTTAAATTAACATTTTCCTCTTTTTTTCAATCTTAGGCTGTGGGCAACTATATTAACATACCCTATTACACTATGAAGAATCATAATTTTGAGTCCGCTTCTTATTTTGACTGGGTGTTGTCAAAGATGAGACAACAGAGTCGCAGAAAGGTTTGGGGCAGCCACCCATATAATTTTTCCTGGCTGCCAAAGAGTTAAAATTGGGAGTACATTGTGTACAGATACAAGTGCAAAACAGAACTGACTTAATGAGGCAAAGATTGCGGCTTTAAGGGAGAGCAGAGGAAGTGAGCTCATCAAGGCTGGAAGTGAGGTCATTGGACCCAGGCAGAATTTCCCGCAACATGTCTGCAGTGGAAAGAGAGAAAGGGTCAGTACAGTCTGCCACCCCTTGATCTGTCGTTGTATTAACCTTATTCTGGCCCTTTAGCTGCCTCCCATGCACACATATGTGACAATGTCTTTTTGGTGAGTTGTACCACTTGTTTTTTTAGACTAATTCACTTGGAAGTGTCTGTGTTCAGATTACTGTAATGAAAGATGACTATGAACAGAAGCTGATTAAATCCTGCTGTTTACCAAGGCATTGCTGAATATGCATGGGAAGCAGAGCAAATGCATTGCTTGCACGAAAACTGACAATACTGATTGGGACTTAATGAACTAAGCATATATTTTTCATGACGTGAGCCTTTGTTCAAGCACCTGATTAATATTTACCATTCTTGCTGCTGACATGGAGTAAATCACCTCTGACTTGCCTGCACTGCACAGACACACAACTGCCTTTTATTCCTGATTGCCTTGATTTCCTCACCTTTGATGGTGTTCTCAGTTTTATCAGGAAATGATGAGCTTTGTGCTGATTGATCAGACCAACGGCCTTAGAGTGAATGAAGACCGTTTCTCTGACGAAAGCCTGTTGATGATGAGTCGCTACTTCATTAATTCTAAATCAGCCTTCTGCTGTGCTGCTACTGCTGGCACTCCTCTACGTCTGTCGAGTTTTATTCCAGACCTTAGTCACTAAAACATTGTGAGGCATGAAAATAAAATCAGCAGGACAGCAGTGTTAATCTGAGAGTCAAACTGAGAATGGTCAATAATCCTCGCTTTGACTAAACGTTATAATGTAAGAAATATATAGCTATCCCTAAACAAACCAGAGATATCAGACTAGCATATTTTCCATATTGCCTTAATTTTTGTCATCTTTAGCTTCATCTTTAATTTCTATTGGTGTAATAGACTATTTATATCTCCCTCTCTGACCCAATCGATTTAATTACAGAATTGCAGTGCAAGGAAAACTCATCAAAAACTTTGTCGAACAGTTATCTTATCAAAAGATCTTGTCTATACATAGTTCTCCTCTCCTGCTAAATGAATCTTAGGCTGGAGAGGTCTGTTAATTTTTGACATTGAAGATGACCCACTTTAAGGTTTTTTTTTCCTAGTGTATATCACTATATCAGGGTGGAGTGGTGGCTCTGAGGCTAAGGTTCTACGCTGGCATTTGGAAGATTCCATCCATCCATCCATTTTCTAACCCGCTGAATCCGAATACAGGGTCACGGGGGTCTGCTGGAGCCAATCCCAGCCAACACAGGGCACAAGGCAGGAAACAATCCTGGGTCCTGGGGTGCCAACCCACCCCAGGACACACCCACACACCAAGCACACACTAGGGCCAATTTAGAATCGCCAATCCACCTAACCTGCATGTCTTTGGATTGTGGGAGGAAACCGAGCGCCCGGAGGAAACCCACGCAGACACGGGAGAACATGCAAACTCCACGCAGGGAGGACCCGGGAAGCGAACCCGGGTCTCCTAACTGCGAGGCAGCAGCGCTACCACTGCGCCACCGTGCCGCCCCATTTGGAAGATTACTGGATCAAATCCCATTCCTGCCAAAAGGGATTCTACTCCACTGGGCCCTTGAGGAAAGCCCTTAACCTGCAATTGCTCCAGGGGCGCTGTACAATAGCTGACCCTGTGCTCTGACCTCAAGTAGAATGCGATAACTTCATTTGGTCGTACCTGTACAATGACAATAAACATTTATCTTATCTAAATGTAGGGAACTCCAGTTTCTGTCCGACAGCTTGCCTGAAGAAGGGGCCTAAGCTGCCTCGAAAGCTTGCAATCAGTTCAGTTAGAGAATAAAAGGTGTCATTATGCTTCACTTCTCATTGCATTTCTTTTGGTGGTAATTTAGACCAATCAAACTGTGCTGGCTAGCTCTAAAGATAATTCTTTGATCCACTTGAGATATAAATATGAAGCAAGGTAAGCTAGCATGAGGCAGCACATTTACCTACTTTTCAATAAATCAGCTCTTGATTTTCTGTACCTAGTTTAGCCAGCACAAACGTGATGGAGTCTTCCTTATCCCAGCAGCTGCAGGCATGAGGCTGGAACAACACAGAATGAAACGCTAGTTCATTATAGAGAGCAGTCATGCACACGGCTACAGTACACTGGCTCAACTTAGAGTTACCAGTTAATCAAATACACACATCATTGGAATAATCTTCAAAAAAAAACATAATCACAGTCACCAGGCCAAGATCTGAAAGCAGGACTCTGAAGAAGAAAGGATGCAGTACTAAATTCTGTGCCTCCCATTGTTTAACTACAGTATGTCTTGTAACATTCTTTTATTTATCCATTTGTTTTGTGGCTCAGGCCAGCTGTCCTTATTTTTCCAGCTCAGTCACCACAGTGATCAGCAGTTTAGAAAACTGTTTGGTGCTCCTTTTAAAAGCAGATCATCCTATACTGTATATTCGCTTTCAGCAGTTTACAAAAAGCTTAATAAATCCAACTTGCATTGCGTCAGCATTATCTTTTCCTTTCACTTCTTGCACAATTAAAAATTGCTATTTGGTTCGTAGGCTTCTGTAATTTTCCCATAATACTAAATGACCAGTGATAAATAGGTGTCATCTGTTCCCATCAGAATCCCTCTGTGCAATCGCTACTAATTTCTTTATTTCACAGTGCCATCACAATTGTTCAGCAGTGTGTAAAGAGTAATTCTGTTGGCACACTAGCAGCTTATAATGTGTTGCATTATGACAACATTACTTACTTTTGTAAAACTGCTTTGAGTTACTTAGTAAAGGATTTGGGAGCATCCTTATGCTGCATGTGTTTCAAAGACAGGCAGCTTTCCGCTGCTTTGTAACAAATCAGACCTCTTTAGAGTGGTGTATGGCAGTAGTGATCTGCTATCTGACATTTTAATTAGTTTCAATCTATTATACTATTTGTAATGTATTCCGGAATATACAAAGAAATAGAAATGGGATTAAAATCAATAAGACAGTAAATAAAACACAAGGAGCGCATATGGTCAGAGAAGAAACTGCATTAATATTTACTTACAATGTCAGTTTCAGAGTGTAATATTTCCTTGAGATCAGTATAATATATTTTGAATACAATATGGGTCTTTAGCCTGTACTGATACCTGAATGATACGTTTATATGCAATAAATAATAATAAATAGAACGGTTGACCAACACTACTTCCTTACTGACCTCACACAGTACCTAACCACTTACGAAAAGTTAGATCTATACATTTGAGCTGAAAGCATGAAAATTAAATAAAGCACAGCATCATAAATACCACAGATTTACAATGCACAATCAAAATCCTTAGTGAAATGATGGAAAACAATTAGAAAAATGTCCAGCAATTCCACAGATAGCCTAAACTGTTGAAAAAGTGATTGTATGGAAAGAGAAGTCTATTCAGATGGGTGTTACTTGATCTACCCATACTGGCCACCAATAATCTGCACTGATCCCTGAAACTATGCAGTTATGAAAAATTAAAGATAATAGCTCTGTGATGTCCAAGATTACTTCCTGCCTTGTGCCCTGTGCTAGTTGGGATAGGCTCCAGCAGACCCTGTTCAGCACTAAGTGGGTTAACAAATGACTGACTGACTGAAAAATAAGAAAGAGAGTGGGTGACCAACACTATTTCCCTACTGACCTCCAACTGTACAGACTATAAAACACACACTGTAAGTACAAAACATTGTATCTATATATTTAAATTGCAAAAAAGAAAATTAAATGATACACAGAATAACAAATTCCCCTCAACCAATGCCCTCCCATACACCTATCACACATAAAGTCCACAAAAGTACAATACAAAATCAATCCCTGAAACCATGTGATTCTAAAAAAAATAAAATATAATAAAGAGAATGAGCGACCAACACTATTTTCCTACTGAAATCACAAAGCACAGACCATACCACATACACTGTAAGTACAATAAAGTTGGATTTATATTGTGATGGATGGCAAGCATGGGCTGGCATTCTGATCAGGATGGTGCATGATTGCTTACCAGGCTGGGAGGCCAGAGTACTGAATGGTCAAGCAGAAAGGCAGGCTGCCTCCTACCTTTGCCAGGAGGTTGGCAGGAAATGCCAACCTCACAGTAAATATGCTGGTGTCCTGGTAGGGATGGGCCAAAGATCTGTACCTGGCTGGAAAGCCAGTGTAAAAAATGAACAGGGGAGAATGCCATTTCAAGCATTTATTTTTATTTATGTTTTGGACTTGTATCTGTACACAATGTACTCCCATTTTTAACTCTTTCGCAACTAGGAAAAATTATACAGGTGGCTGCCCAAATAAATTTAGATGGCAACAGCGCTGTGATATGGTATCCATATAGATACCTGCAGTGTATGCTGGGAGTTGTTGTCCATTGGGTCAGCCCTGTTGGGTTCTGTGGGTGGTACCAAGGGGTGCTGCAGGGATCTCTGGTCCCTACTTTGCAGAGCTTCTGCCAGGCCCATAAGTGCTTCCTATGGGCAGTGCCCTGACACCAGAAATACCCCTAGGTCCTCCATAAAAGGATCTGCTCTGCCTCACTCAGGGAGTTAGAGTTGGGTGTGAAGGGTGGACAAAGCTCACCTGGGAGGAGTTGAAGAATAAATAAAGAGAGAATGATAATAATAATGATGATAAAATAAACTTTTTCATTGGACCTGGGGCTTGTGTCTGTGGAGTTGTGTCTGGGTTATGGGAGACTGCAATGCCACCTAGAGGTCACAATATATTTAAATTGCAAGAATGACAATAAAAACAAAAGACAATATAGCAGTGACCCTTCGATCAATGCCATCTCCATCACATATAGTACAATACATAATAAAAAAACAAACAATCCTTAGTGAAATAAGCACAAATAATTACATCAGGCTTACAAGTCTTCTTCCTGGTAATCACAACAGCTGAAGGACTTTGTTTTAGCTGGATTAAGGTACCCCATATTTTCCTTTTCAATATCTGTTTGCTGCTATAATTTTTCTTTTCCAAAATAATTCCAGTTTTCCTTGCTTATCACCCTGTTTCTTATTGGTCCTTATAATGCCGACATTGTAGGATTTGCTCCTTTAGAACGAGATGCAATCAGACGATTAGACTCTTTCATGTTTAAACAAAAGAAACAACAGAAGCAGACAGATGCCAAAACTAATTATTCCCATAACCTTTACTATTAGCCTAACTTTAAAAGTTTTATATGAAGAAGGATTACAGATAAAAAACAAGTTCCAACTGATCCAACTTCTAAGGTCCTTCTACATAATGGAGACCGCTGTCACATACAGTAGGTGATGAAACATTCCTGTTTTTTGTCTGAATAAATGTTCTTGTTACACCGTAAAACCTCTTTAGCCACTCTCACTACATACTTTCCAGACAGAGTTTGCTGAGGGATGACACAGAATGATTGGCTCTGTGAATCTGCCTTATACGTAATTCATACTGTATGTGAACAAGTGAAGACCATGTGCACTTCTTAGACCTTCAAAAGATCAATGCACACCTTAAAAAATGTCTGTAATTCTTAAATAAGATGGGACTGTTGAGGTTGGAGGTATAGCCTTGCATCTGTGATGGTCAGGAGTACCTGAAGAAAGACAAGAACATCAATTCCTATTGAAGAGCAACAATCCACTGTAACATTACAGTCCTTACCAACAAGCCTTTATAAAAGTGCTTATCTTATATATTTTTTTATTTATTTTTAAAAATGTAATTTGGCGCAGTGGTAGCGCTGCTGCCTCCCAGTTAGGAGACCTGGGTTCTCTTCCCATGTCCTCCCTGTGCGGAGTTTGCATGTTCTCCCCGTGTCTGCATGGGTTTCCTCCGGGTACTCCGGTTTCTTCCCACGGTCCAAAGACATGCAGGTTAGGTGGATTGGCGATTCTAAATTGTCCCTAGTGTGTGCTTGGTGTGTGGGTGTGTGTGTCCTGTGGTGGGTTGGCGCCCTGCCCTGGATTGGTTCCTGCCTTGCGCACTGTGTTGGCTGGGATTGGCTCAAGCAGACCCCCGTGACTCTGTGTTTGGATTCAACGGGTTGGAAAATGGATGGATGGAGAACTGTTTGTATTACTCAAAAAGATTTTATGTTAATTATGGACTGTTTTTTGATCCATCACTTAATTTTTTTGTGACTGTTAGTAAAAATAGCAAACTATAAATAGAACAGTGTGAAAGAAATATAATAAACCCCTACTTTCAATGCACCCTAACTGATCCAAAACCTCAGACATCAGGAAGTAAAACATGAAGTGGCAATGGAGTATCCAAAGAGAGGAAAAAATTGGCCTACCTGAAGGTCCACTTCTGGGAAATGAGCAAACCTCAGGAGAAAAGGCAGAATTATGGGAACAGAAAGTCAGCATCAAAGGAATCAGACTGGCATCAGATTGGCACCACAGAAAACCAGAAAAAGAACAGCAGAGAAGTAGGGGTTAGTACGGATTTCGGAGCCATGAAAAAAATTACAATTAAATTCATATACAGAATATGATGGTTACACTAAAATGAAGCCTCACCACTTCTTTTAAGTTTAGCTCTTGGAATTATAAGCAGACACTCAGCTGAAGATCTATGGTTATGATTTGGAGTGTAAGGTGAAAGGCATTCTGAAATATAGGATGGAGCGAGATTATTTAAGGCTTTGTAAACCATAAGCAATATTTTAAAGTCAATTCTGAATGACACAGGTAACCAGTGTAGTGACATCAGAACTGGAGAGAAGTGCTCAGATTTTCTTTTCCTAGTTAAGACTCTGGCCGCGGCATCCTGTATGAGTTGCAATTGATTGATGTCTTTTTTGGGTAATCCTGAGAGGAGTGCATTACAGTAATATAGCCAACTGAAAACAAAAGTGTGAACTAATTTTTCAGCATCTTGAAAAGTTATAAGGGATCTAACTTTTGCTATATTTCTTAAACGAAAAAATGCTGTCCTAGTAATCTGATAAATATGTGATTTAAAACTTACATCAGAGTCAATAATTACTCCCAAATTCTTTACCTCTGTCTTGACTTTTAAGCCTAATAGATCGAGTATATTTCTAATACCCTCATTATATAAATTTTTGCCAATCACTAAGATTTCCATTTTCTCCTTATTTAGTTTGAGGAAATTACTACTCATCCACTCAGAAACACAAGTAAGACATTGTGCCAGTGAACCAAGAGAATCGGGGTCATCAGGTGCTATTGATAAATACAGCTGTGTGACGTCAGGATAGCTGTGGCAGCTCACGTTATACCTTGAGATAATTAGTAAAGTCTGAATTGGCATTTTGCCTGAGAATTTGTCTCAGCGCTCTGTGCCTACACTCAGTGAGGACCACTACACAAAAATAAACTGAATTGAATTGACTTGAAGTTGCATTTACTTATCCAAAGTGACTTACAAAGAGGTCAAACATAGTTGAGTAACATCAGCTCGGGGACAGTGTTACAAGACTAGGTTACCAAAATTGATCATCAAACAGAATAACATATCTTCCTTTTCAAATCTTTCTTGAGTTACTAAAGAATCTTGCATTAATGCTCTTATCAATGAAAAAGATATTCAGAAACAAGGGAGTCTTCTTAAAAACCTTGAGGTAGTCAGCAATTCAGATGCAGGTGGACAACTTGTTCCACCAGCTAGGAGCTACACCAGAAAAGAATGTGGATAGAGATTTGATGCTAAATAGATGTGGTGTCATTTGTTACCATTCACTAGCAAACCTGAGTGGGCAAGAAAGAGCATGGGAACTTATGAGTGCTCCTATATACATGGGTGCTCATTCACTGATTATTCTAAGCAAATATTTAGGATTTGAGCTTAATGCTTGCTGCTACAAGGAGCTAGTGTAACAACCTGAATAGAGGAGTGATATGTGTCAGGCTTATTTCGTTGAATACAAGATGCAACACTGCATTTTTAATCATCTGCAGTGGCTTGGTAGTGCATATGTCTTACTCTTACTTAACTCTTACTTTACTGGGGTTACCTGAGAGTTTCATCTGTTAGATCTGTCTTCTACATACCTCTGTTTACACCGGTGAAAGCTTTTTTAGCTGTGTCATTATGTCACTAATCTAATTATTGCTTCATGGTAGATATCCACTGATAATAACTTATATCTACATGTTACATTCTGCTAAGGAGCTATCTATGTCTCAGATCAACAGAGCATAAAAAGCCTAAAAGGACTGGAGTGAAGTCCTGACAGTCAGATTCCTTTGATGCTGCAAAAGTCCAGACATGACAAGACCAATTCTTGGACAAGAAGGTGTACTGCATGCCCTGTTGCAGACGTTGTACAGGGAGAGAATCTGCATGAGCAGATGAGACCGTTACAATGTGATCAGTGAAGATACTGTAGCTGGTCATCAATCATCACCTTAGGATTTTATTGTGACTTGTGATAATGAGCTAAGCTTTACAGAGATAATGTGTTGTTGTAAACAGAATTCTTCCCAAGTCAGCAGACATGAATAACTAGAAGAAAATATATCTCAAGTTAAAAGTGTTTTATATCAATAATGTAAAGTCAATTAATTTTCATGCAAAGCAAATAGCATTGTAAAATGAAAATAGGCCCATCAACTTTATTTATGGAGTGACTTGCACAGTCAAGAGTCAAGAGGCATTATATAGAATTAAATAAAATATCCCAAGGTAGATAACAACATAATTTATATATTAACTCTTTGAGGGCTGAATATTTTTCCTAAGAGTTTCTGAAAAGCAATGGTTTCACACAGAAATCAACATAAAATGTCTGTTGCTGCATGATGTGGCTGCTAATTTGCCAAGAATGTGCAGCAGGCTTACTGCTAGGCTGTCTTCGTGAGGTAGTCACGGTCACAGTGCATTGCAATCTGGTTTCTACCTCTTATCATTGTTAAGTGGCAATCCTACCTGGCGAACATTGTCAGTACCACAATTAGCTGGGGACCAAGCTGGAACCTTACATTCATTTTCGATCACTTGTATCAAAATTGGAATCCGACAATAATCATAGTCCAGTTCAGAGATAAGAATAGGCAAAACGGCATCCGCGGAGTATTTTGCTTTATGCATCCGGTTTGATCTCTCACCAGATGTCAGTGCCATTTTTGCCATTGTTTGCGCCTTGCTATTCACATGAGCGCAGAATTAAGTCAGAACAATGAATCTAACTTTCCTTCTAGTAACGAGAGACCAAGTAAAACATAACAGTAGGTTTTGTCGCCATTTACAGTCGATTACCATCGTCAACTCCTCCTTTTGACAAAAGCCCAGAAAGAGTTAAATAAATGATTTCAAAGGGGCATAGAGGGGTAGTTGGGACTACAGCCTTGTGGGCCTGGGTTAGATTTTCAGAAAATCATTGTTTGGAATTTACCCATTTTTTCCTTATTTTTATGAAATTTCTTCCCACATTCCAAAGATGTGCAGAGTCAGAATATTGGTGGCTCTGAATTGACTTGAGTGTAGTCATGTGCAGGAGTGATCCTGTCACAGTCTGTTTTCCTTTCTTGCGCTTGATACTGTTAGGATCATGTCCTCATTCAGCACCACCCTGTATTTAAAGTAAGTGGGTTAAGAAAATGGTTGGATTGATGGATAAAATATAAGTGTACACAGTGACATAATCTTTACAGCTACTACTTCATATTTCCAGGGTAATAAACTTCATTAATAGCCTGATCACTCTGTATGTAGACTTTGCAATCTCCCAAAGTATTCCTTTGTTATATTGAGTGACAGCTCTAAATTAATCCTGGAGGAGCCCGAAGTATATGTGTACATGAGGTTACCCTGCATTGCACTGATACCCTGTTTAATGATGATCTGATGCTTCTGCAACTGGCTACAGATCTCTGCAAATGTGCATTGAAAAATTAGGTTATAAGGAGTTTATAACAGTCAAACATATCAAATTAAAACAGAAATCAATACGCTAATGAACACACCTGTTGATAGACAGCACAGAGGTGTCCATGTGAGCATGGAAAGTACATAAAGGCTGATTTTAAGAAAAATAAAAGCAAAGATACCATGATTTTACAATTCATGAGAGAAAAGGTGCATTCTGTATTAAAGGATATTCTGTATTGACCCCCATAGACACCCATTCTATGAAAATGGGCATCTCCATGAACACATGAGATTAAAACTTAATTCTCTGCCATCAATACAAGCCACATTAGATAAGTAACATATGCATAAATTAAATACCATTTTTAGGTGGAGTATTCCTTTAAAATTTGATTGCTATTTTTATGGATCCTAAGAATGGACCTGTGAAGAGAGTACTGCACATAGAAGAGAGCTGCATTGCAGAGCTTTTAGGTGGACTATGATTCACGAAAATGGCTGGCGCAGACTCAAACAACAATTAAGGAAAAGCAATGACTTTTGAGGGGCTTATAGAAGAAAATTAATTTATTATACTCATTGAAAGTATATAACTCATAAATGCATGCTTGTTTATGTTTTATGCATGTGCAAAATGACAAAAATTTTAAATTAATTAATAATTTAAACTATGGAGGCTGTGAGGAAACACTGAAAATGAAGGATTTACATACTTGGGTAATTTTAATAACCCTGGGGAACGAGACAATATTTTGTGGAAATAAATAACTCACAGGCATCTACTGGAAAGATTTGATTCAAGAGGTAGTTTACAGTTAAAAGTTACAAGATGGGACCAGTGCAAAAGTAGTGGCTTGACAGCTACAGTCTGTCCCATAACATAACGTATGGTGTCCCCAGTTCTTTATGATAATTTTCAATTATGACAGGTTTCAAACAAAAAAAATGGAAGAAATTCTCATTTCTGTTTTCTTGTGCAGTAAAAAAATATGTCATGTTAATTCAGCCAATGATCACAGTGCTAGTGAAAGAATACACATTGAATCATATTTTCTCACTTTATTCCATTTCTTTGAATCAATTATGTCCTTCCCATAAAATAATAAATTGTTTTCCTGAGTTATTCATCTTGTTTCCCCTATTACATTTTCTGGTGAAGACTGGTCAAAAGATAACCCCTGGTGGTCTGGACTTTGGTTTTATACTGCAAGCCTTTTTTTCCTAGTGTGACGCCCAGGAGGACGTGAGGAGGGCTTGTGCCTCCTCCAGACCGCGAGGGGGCGTCCGTCCTGGTTCTGTTGGGAGCCACGGGTCGAGGGCATGGAAGCCCTACCCTGTAGGGGCCCGTGGTCACCGCCAGGCGGCGCCCCGATGCCGGTTTATCCCGTGTGGTCCTCGGCCGGGGCTGGAGCCCGGCCGGTACGCCTTGGGGGACCAGAGGAGGGCGTGTGCCTCCTCCAGACCGAGTGGGGGCGTCCGTCTTGGTTATGCAGGGGGCCTCGGATAGGGGGCCCTGTAGGGACCCGTGGCCACCGCCAGGCGGCGCCCCAGTGCCTGTTTATGCCGGGAGCCCGGCACTTCCGCCACACCAGGAAGTGCAGGGGGGAAGACGACCAGGGAGACACGGACGGCTTCCGGGTGTGCAGCCGGCACTTCCGCCACACAGGGGTGTGGCCACCGTTAAGTGCCGGGAAGCAGCTGGAGCCCATCCGGCTTCCCATAAAAGGGGCCGCCTCCCTCCAGTCAGGGGTGGAAGTCGGGAGGCAGTACAACGGAGCTTGAGAGAGGACAGGAAGCAAGGCACAGAAACTGTGGGCCCTGGACTTTGGGGGATTCAGTGCCAGCAGCACTGGGGTTCGTGAGTGCACGTGACTTTTGTGGAATTGTAAATAGTGTAAATAAACAGTGTGTGGGTGCAAAATATGTTGTCCGTCTGTCTGTGCTGGGGCCAGGGTTCACACTAGTCAATCAGTACTCATGTCTTTCATGGTTCCCCAACAACAAGTGACATCGAGTCCCGCACTCTTTGGCCTCCTCTGATCAGGTACACTCTACATCAAACCTTGATAAGTGTCACTGTATCAAACCTTCAACTTGTCCCACACTCACATATGTACGTACATCTTTGCAACCAAGTTGTACCGGCTGTTTATTCATCTTCATACATAAGTCACACAGTGAACTTTCAAGTACTTAACTCAGAACTCCCCTTAACTCAGAGCTCTGGTGTTTCATTTCCTCAGCAGATTCGGGAACACACTTTGCCATCAGGACAACTCAACTTAAAGTGTGCCTGGAGATAATATAGCGGCATCAGGAACTGCACCCACCTGGCTATGGAACAGCTTGTCAGTCAAATGTCCATATACTTTTAAGCCCCTGTATAGTGGGGGTGCTGGCTATGCAGAGAAATGACTGTCATTTCTAAACAGCTCATATATTTTTGAAAAACCCCTTAAATTAAAGCTGAAAATCTAAACTTCAATCACATAATGATTGCTTTTTTTTTCCCCCAAGTTCATTGTGGTGGTGTATAGAGCCAAAATTATGAAAATTGTGTCACTGTCCAAATATAAGGTGGTCCAGATCTAACTATACATTTTCATTATGCTATAACTTATTAAGTTTATTACATAGAGAATTAACCAAAAATTATTTTTGTTACCGAGAGATGGCAGCACCGGCCCTGCATTCCAAAATGGCAGGGAGACGGTTGTCAGTCGAACAGCAATTCTTTTGTCTTGTATTGTTTTCCTGCATTGCATTAAAAGTTGCATAAGTACATCTGGACCACCCTATTATGGACATGACTGTACTTACGAATAACGTAAAATAAGTTATTTAATGAACAATTCATATGGAATTGGCTCAGAAATAACAAAAACAGTATGGCCAGTGAAAAAACAGAAAAGAGATATAATATTCAATTTAGAAGAAACATTAGGATGAAGTATATACATTCATTTACAGAATAAAATCGAAAGGAAGTAACTATGACCCTTAGTTTGTCAGAATAAACTGAAAGTTCCATAATGCATCCAAGATTCTGATGCCAAGTCTTAAAAGCTTTGTATTCCTTACATTTCAAGCACTGCTGCTCTTGTTCTTTCCATGGGAATTTGGTACTCCACTTTTAATAGGATGTTGATAGCACATTCAGAAATGTTACCCAGTTTCTCCTTAGCTCCACTTAGTTTAACACCTATGTTTAACTTTAATGATTATTCCCACAAATCCTTCTATGTGCTTATTTAAGCATGCAGGCTCGCCGTGGCACAACCTTTCATAATTAAAGATTAGAGTGATGTACAGAGCCCATCAACTTTCAAAGCTATGATTACACCCTTTGAAACATGTCTATTTGCATGTCTTTATGACACTATAATGGAACACACAGGCTGAATGGTCGCCATTCATCACATTGACATGGCAAATGGGCTCTTACAATATGTAGTGTATAATAGGACGTACATAATGAGAAACTTACCAGCTCACTAGATAACAATGTTTCATTCTTTTTGAAATGTATTGACTATATAGTTCTGTGTAATGCTCTGAAAAGTTATGCACCAAATGGGTATTTTGCTGTCTGTTTGTATTTGTTCCAAACATTTAAATTAATGATGGATGGAAGAAATGGTCTCACATGGAGATGAATGCACATCTCCACTTTAAACCCTAGGTTAGACTGTTGCTATGCACTGAAACATTTCTATGATCATTTCTTATTAACATAGGCCTGTATCTCAAACATGGGTGTTAGGTAAACTGGTGATTCTAAACTCGCCCTGTGTCAGTATAAAGGTGCACATGAGGTCCATGTGATGGTCTGATGCCCTGTCTCTTGATTCCTGACTTGAACAAACATCAGCAAACATGACATTGAATTGAATTGAGCAAAATTGAAAACTGCAGCTTATGTTATATTCTGCCATTTTCATGTATTTGATGCAACTCTGTTATCATAAGACTACATGATGACAAGGATTTGGTGGATTTGGGCATGATTTGGACCAAGAAAGTAGGTATTCTGAATGAGTTTCATAGAGCTTATTTTGTAAGTACGTCCTGCCATATCCCTAGGGTGTCCAATCGATTAGATTTATTAGTAACTCTGTTCGTCCACTTTTAATTATAGTCATTGTCACAGAGTAACCAGATAAAATTACCAACAAATAGAAATAATAAAAAATAGCCCATAATGACACTTTACTCATCCACACACCAGTAAAACTGGATGCATCTTTTTGAATCTGGCAGCAAGAATGTAGAGAGCAGAAATGAAAAAATAAAGAACGTTCACATTATTGTCAAAAAGCTAAAAATGGTGTAGCCACTCCGTGTCTTACAAGACCTATCATTGCTCATTGCAACGTACATTGGTATTGCAAAGTGTTTCATAGACATGAATGCATTGTGAAGATATGAATAGCAAATTATCAGATGTAATGTCTAGCAGCCAATGTAAATTTAATATCACAAATGGATGCATTTTTGGCCTCTACAATATAAGTTTGAAAATTTCCTTAAGCATTCTGGAGGTGTACCACAATGTGCTATATGTCACGTTGCATAGCCCAGTCCTCACTGCCAGTTCTCTGACTGTGAAGCATCAGTTTACTCAGAGGTCCTTGTTGCATTTGTTTCTTGTTACCCTTGGTAGAGGTTTGTATCTGCTCCTCTTTAACGTGTCTGATACTGATAGTTACCATGCAGTCCATTATGAATGTCATCTATTGCTATTACCACTTTTACAAGAAATGTAATTATCACATTTTGTAAAAATGACATAAGGGCATAAGAAATTTGACAAATGAGAGGAGACCATTCAGTCCATCAAGCCTGTTGTTTAGCTAATAGCTAAACTGTCCCAATATATAACCCAGATTTTTCTTAAAGGTTGTCAAGGTTTCTTCTTCATCTGCATGTCTCAGTAGTTTTTTCCAGGGTCCCACAACTCTTTGCGTAAAGAAGTGCTTCCTGGCTTCAGTCCTAAATGCACATCCCAGTCCCATTTCCACTGATGTCATCGAGTATGTGATTCACATAAGCTGAAAGAATGTTGCTGGGTCAACTTTGTCAATGCCTTTGAGGATTTTAAATACCTGGATCAGGTCCCCAGACTGTCTTCTCTGTTTGAGACTAAACAAGATTAGTTTGTTTAGTCTTTCACAGTATGAAATGTCCTTAAGTCCTGCGATGCACCTGGTTGCTCTCCTCTGGACATGATGATCATAACTACACACAATACCATAGAGGTGGTCTTATCAGGTATTTTATAATTTGAGCATAATATCCCTAACAACTTAAATTCAGCTGTTCATTGGACTTTTTAATTGCTTCTGTGCATTGCTTAATCAGAGAAAATGTTTCATCAATATAAACCCCTAAATCCTTTTCAGAAGTTGCTTCCTATGTGACGGTGTCTCCAATCTTGTATTTATCTTCTTATATATAATACGCTACTGTGGCTGTTTGCTTGTCTGTCCAGGATTTTAAATCACCTGTAGCTCGCAAACCATTTGACCCATTGACCTGAAATTTGATACACATATACTACGTGACCTCTACTGTTCGCTTTCAGGGTGATGAATGACCTCCAAGGTTATTCCTTTTTTCACTTTTATTTTATTTTATTGTCAAATCAACTCTCAGCTGCAGCCAGCAGGGCGGCCGTGCGGCGCATTTGTATTGGAGCCATTCTGATTCCTACCACCTTCACCGTCACTTTCCCTACCTCTTCATATCTTAAATCATTCTTGAGTCAGATTGAAGACTTAAGTGCCAGCTTAGGTGAAAAATTAATGAACCGGCACCACAGAAAATCAGATAAAGAACAGCAGAGAAAGTAGGGGTTAGTACGGATTGAGGAGCAATAATAAAAACAATAATTCACATACAGAATAGCAGGGTTACACTAAAATGAAGTTATGAGAAAGCCATGTTAAAATAATGTGTTTTTAGCAGTTTTTTAAAGTGCTCCACCATATTAGCCTGGCAAATTTCTATTGGTAAGTTATTCCAGATTTTAGGTGAATAACAGCAGAAGGCTGCCTACATCAGAATCAATGTCATTAACTCTTTGAGGGCTGAATATTTTTTTTCCAAAAAACAATGGTTTCACTCAGAAATCAACGTAAAACATCTGTTGCTGCATGCTGTGGCTGCCAGTTTGTCAAGAATGTGCGGAAGGCTTGCTGCCAGGCTGTCTACGCCTCATTGTCACAGTACATTGCAATCTGGTTTCTACCTCTTATCATTGTTAAGTGTCAGTCCTCCCTGGCGAACATCTTCAGTAAGTACCACAACTAGCTGGGGACCGATCAGCTGAAGCTGGAACCTCATTTTTGCTGTTGTGTGCACCTTGCTACTCACGAGAGCACAGGGAATCTCCATCAAACCAATGAATCTAACTTTCCATCTAGCAACAAGAAGCCAACTAAAATGTAACGGTTGGTTCTGTCACAGTTTACAGTTGATTAACATTGTCAGCTCCTACTTTCCACAAAAGTTCACATCAGTCCTGAAGGAGTTATTATAAATTAGAAAGAGTAATGATCCAAGGGCAATAGGACTCTGCTGATGACCTTGCTCCATATCTAGCATTCCCCACTTATCTGCACTCTTTTTCTCTTGCCTGTTAACCAACTAGAGATCCCGTTTTGTAGATTACCTATGATGCCTACAGCTTCTAGCTTCAGAATTAATCTTTGGTGTGGGACTGTATGGAATGCTTTTTAAAGTCTAGGAAAATTATGTCATATGTTTTGTTTTTGTCAAGTATTCCGGATGCTGCTTCAAATAAAAACTAAAAAAATGGTTTGGCAGAACCTTCCTCTCATAAACCCATGCTGGCTGCTATTTAGTATATTATTTTTATTTAGATAATTTTCTAATTTATTTCTTATTATAGTTTCCATAATTTTGCGTTGTACAGAAGTAAGACTTATTGGTATGTAAATTGAGTCCCATTTGCAACTTTCCAGTCCTCAGGTTCTTCTCCTTTCTGAAGTGACTGCTGAAATATGCCTAATAAGGGTTTATAGATGTTTCATTTCTTTCAATACAATTAGTAAGATCTCATCATGTCCAGGGGTTTTATTAGTCTTTAACATATTGACGGTATGAAGCACATCTGACTCTTCTATTTTAAAATCTGTGAACTGAGAGTTTGTTTTTACTTCTGCATGAAGCATTCCACTTGTTTGTTCCTTTATAAATACTTGGGTGAAATATTTGTACAGTTCATTTGCTATTTAAATCTCATTTTCAATGATTTCCCGATTTGTGTTTCTAATGTTTCTTAAATTCCCTTTCATCATCTTTTTACTGGAGTACTACTGGCTTCTCTAGAAGTTTTAATTTCAGTTTCTCTTTTGACATTTCAAATTCTGATTCTTGCTGTAGTTTCTGGTTTTCCTCTATATCAAGGTGATCTGGCTTTTGAAAATGGTCTTGTACAGTGATCTTTTCTGTTTAATTTTTTAAATAATACTACCATTTCTCCATTTTGGTTCATTTTTAGTTCTTTTTTTCATTACATTTTGGAATAAACTTATTTTAAGCCTGGATCAGAAGATCTCTGAAGTTACACTAATTGTCATTTATAGTTGATACTTCCTCAAATTAAATCTGCTTTCCTCAACTTACAAGTCTTTGTTTTGGTGTACATGTTTGTGTTATCAAGAATTATCTCAAATTTTACCATGTTGTGATCACTACTGCTTAAAGTATCAGTAACTTCTGTTCTTGTTACTCTGTCAATATCGCTTGAGAAGATGAGATCTAAACAAGCATCATTACGTGCTGGGCTTGAGGCAAAATGGGTGAAAAAACAGTCATTTGCCATCTGCACCATTTCAGTTTCCTCTTTTGTTTTCCTGATAGGAGCTTCCCAATCAAAGTTCTGAAAGTTAAATTCACCCATGACCACTACATTCTCTTTTTAAACATCTGTCTTATTTGATTAAATAATATGTTACTATCTAACATATCAGAATTTGGTGGTCTGTAGCAAACTCCTATAACCAGATATCTGCCTTTCTTCCCTACTAGTTTAACCCACAGCAATACTGATGTGTTTCCTTCTTCCTACCTGAAGATGTGAGACTGAATATTATTTTTCACGTATAGTGCAACAACCCCCTTTCCTTCCTTGTCTGTCTTTCCTGCAGCTTGTGAGGCCACTAATATATTTCTCTCCATCACTCTCATTTAGCCATGACTCCGTACTTCCTACAATAGCATAGCCCTAAGTCAATAAAGTTGCATCTAGTGCATGCTTGCATTAAGGAATACACATTTTAAATGAGAAATGTTACTTCTTGTGTTTTCTGTTGAGCTTTGTTTAGGTCAGTTGGAATGTTTTTTTTTTCTTTTTAGTGTATTCCTTAGTTTTTCTAATTTAAATGTCTACACACTATCCTGAACATTCTCGTTCCTAGATTGTTTGTCCACCTCTCTTGTAGATGTAGTCCATCTTGTTGGTAAAGAAAACATTTATGGTAAAAGGCATTCCATTGGCTGTGAAATGTAAAACCTCTTTGTTCACACCATGCCTTCATCCATGTATTATGACCGAGTATTAAATTCTCCTCTTGTAGTCTTTTTCCTGGTACTGGAAGGACTTCAGAGAAAATCACTGATTTGAATTTAGTCTTTAGCTTGTCTCCAAGTTCCCTAAATTTGTTCTGCAGAGAATATGCAGTTGTCCTTCCAATATCATTGGTTTCATATTCTTGGCAGTTATTGGTTTCTCACACTGAAAAGTGAACATGTAGTGATCACCTTTTCAGAAACAAAACACACTGTCTGCTGAGTTTATCACATTCTATGTAGGATCTCATCCATCTGCTGAAAGAGATACACGTGGAGTTTCTGTGTTACAGGTTAAGGATGACCTCACTGAATTTTACTGAATAAAGTTATATGTCAGCAAAGCCTCTTTGTTCAACAAGAATTACAAAATTGTTGTTTATGGTATTTAATTTACTCTGGACACTATACTGTTGTTATAACATTCCTAAAACAAAATGTGATATTCAAAGAGTCGCATTTCACCATTTATTCTACAGCAAAGAGCTGCAAAATGCGACAATATATATTGTCATACACGAACACTTGGGAGGCAGCTAAAGGGCTTGAAAGAAGTCAATTCCATGCTGAAGCAGGGGATGGCAGAGCACACTAATCTTTTCTCCCCTGCAGACCAACCACAGGAAATTCCACCTGGTCCTGAGGACATCACTTCCATTCCTTCCCCAGATGACACCACTTCCGGTTCCAGGCCCAATGACATCGCTTCCAGTCCCTGTCTCAGTGACATCACCTCCCCCTGGCCAGCTTTAAAACCACCATGTTTTATCTGATAAATCAGTTCTGTCTTGAACTCTAATCTGTAAAGACCTGTTTGCTAATTTTGCCTTTTTTCAGCCAGTTTTCAAGTATATGGGGTGGCTTCCCCAAACCTTTTTGTGGCATCTGTTCGAATCATGTCATATTATATACTATATATACAGTATATAAAGCAGACATCAAAATAAAACTGAACACTAACTTAACATAGATGGAAATTCTTTGCAACCCTTGAATGGACTAAGTAGATACACAAAATAGTTGAACTATACCACTTATAAAATAACTATTTATTGATCATTATTAAAATACAGTAAATATTTAATAATTATTAAAAAGTACTGTATATCACTTTCTTGCATTGGGTTCTGTTGCCAGATATGACAGCTATATACTTTTAATTGATACAGTATAATGTTAATGTTTACCTGTGTGGATTAAAGTGCAAAACTAAAAGCAAACAATTATTGGATCCAGAATCAGAAATATGCTTTTACACATGAAACTAAAAATTAACTGAGTGTAAATTCACGAGCCAATCTTCACATACTGTATGGAAGAAAAGAGAACAGTTTTCAACCTTTGGACTAATTAAAGCTCTCTAGGATACATAGAATGAAAGTTATGACTGTGCTCAGCTGTAAGTGATCTGGAACTGTAGCAGAGGTGATGTGGAACATTAGGTTGATGGGTCAGCAAAGAAACACTCTTCACTTGAAATGATGTAACACGTTAAAATGCTGCTGACAAATAAAATTTGTGTTTACAAGCACTGTGCTCAGGTAGCACTTTAACCTCAATTTCACAAAAACTGGGACTTCAGACACAAAGGGTGAATAAAAATTAGCCTCCTCCAGAAAACACTGAATGTGCTGTCACTATCAACATTCTATTTTCTTTTTATTTTGATAAGGAAGATTTCCTGGTACAAAACCTCAAGATAACATTAAATATCTAGCCTTGTTTTTTTTCAATTGTGGGCACAAAAATATTTATTTAAAAACAGAGTTTGTTATTATTTCATTTTACTATATGAAACCAATACAGTTAGAGAAAAAACAAATTCACAATGACCACTCATTTGAGGCACTCTCATTTGGTCCAGACAGCCAGAGCAGAGTTGATTGTTGTGCTTATTAGATAGTTTATGGTTTGCAAAATTCAATTTTTAAGCATGACATCATCCAAAAAGGAACATCTTTTAGTTTGTTATGAATATGTGCAGGAAATGATTATAAGCATACAGTATGTTCATGGTCTGGTCATAGGTGCAGCAATATAAGCTACTTTTAATTGTTATTAATATTCTTTTTTTGAATATTTGTTTAAGTGGGTGGCATAGGTACTTTAATGGTTAGATATGACCTTGTGCAATTCGAGGAACTAAGATTCAATTATGGTTTGATTAGACCACTAACCATGGAATAACCAAGATAGTGAGTTTCTGACATTCCAGTTTTAGATTTCTTATGATTAAACTAGCATCCTTCAAACTGTTCAGTGCCTGTCAAGTGGGAATCCCAGTCATGCCTGAAAATCACAACATCAAGATGTGTACCAAAATGCTGAGAATGAGAGTATAATACTTGATCCGTCAATCAGCGAAACTTCGGGGGGGTTTAATGCAACCTAAATGGGATCCTTACAAATTCAAACAAACCTTCAGTGGAGGAGAATGCAGTTTTCTCACAAGTAGACTCCTCAAGAGGTACTCTGTTTGAAGTTTGAACACTGTATCTGAGGTCTCTGGATTTCTTCCTCTACATCTTAAAGTAAAATGTATTTGTTTATTTAGCAAACGTGCAAGAGTTTGCTGCGATGGACACCCACTGTACCTGTACCTGATGCTGCTGCAGTAGGTTTCAGCTCCTCTTAGCTCCTCATGTTCATTTAATAGATTTATTTATTAATGATTCTCAATTTAAAAAAAATCATTACTTACAGGTTAGGGCTAATGGTGAATACACAAATGAGTGTTTGTGTGAGTGAGTAGGCCCTATACTGGGCTAGTACATGTTTTTCTGAATTATGCCTGATATTGCTTTTAGTTAGAAGGTGCCGAAGCTGTGGAATAATCTGGTAATATAGTCTCTATAGCTTTAAAATCCCAGCTGAAAACTTACTACTTTACCCTGACTAGAGCTGCTGATTAGCGGTGCATACTACATTTCTGTTTGTTAGTCATATGTGCAGAAATATAAATTTCACAATACTTTTAAATCATTACTACCCATGCTCTATTCTGTTTCTTTTCGTGGTATTTTAATGTGGCATTTGATGCCACTGTTCTAATGCCAGGCTGCTCTCCTGCATATGGAAAAGATGTTTTGGATAAAGAAGTGTTGGAATCATCACATGGAAAGATTTTTTGGACAGAATGGATGGCTAACACAAACTCCACTATAAAAAACCCAGGAGCGGGTAAGTGGCCAATTGGCTAAGGTCTCCAGGGGGGTATTTCCGTATGTCGCTTAAATTATCCGAGATCAGATGCCTCATCTTGGATGAGTTAGTGCCAGTGAAACTCATCCGAGATAAGTCAGTTTTTCAAACGCAGTCGTGTAGTAGCTGGATCTAATCATCTGAGATGAAAGAGCGCCCTAAGGCATCTGATCTCGGATGGTTTAAGCGACATACGGAAAATACCCCCCAGGACTGTGATGTTATTTTTGATTTTGTTTATTTTTTTATTTTAATTTTCACTTTTGACAACTGGCCATAGTTCATCACTTAATATCACTTGACTTAATATACAGATACTGTTGGTTTACAGTTATGTTTATTCAGTTCTACCTTGTTCTTTGTTCAAACCTGCATTTAGTAATTAGTATAATCTATATTTGTATTTTAACTGAGAATTGTTCACAGCACTCTGCAACTGCAATCAGTGAAGCACATTAAAATAAGGTATATTAATATACTATAATTTATATAATAAGGTAATAAAGTATATATAGCCGACACAGATTTCAGACTTCCATGACCCTTAATTGGATTAAGCCAGCCTGTGAATGTTATCTTTAATATTGTGAGGGGGTGAAGCTGGTGGGGGTTGGCGGGAGTGGTGGCTGTTGGGTCTAGTAGGGAGAGCAGAGAGCAGGGCAGAGTATGGATGCCGTGGATATAATTGACAGTAAAAAGGAAGAAAAGAGGTGTTACCCTGAACAGAGGGGCTGTGAATGAACGGGTTTGCCTGTTGCTTTTGACTCAGAATTTTATAGATATATATAAATATTTGGTATACTTTTTATAATAAAGTTTGAAGAATGAAGAAAAGTTAACATAACAGAGCTACACCAAAACTCTGAAAGCTGTAACTATCTTTTTCTTCTAATATGGCAATGAACCCTTTGAAAAACACACAATAATTGTCAGAAGTCATGGTTGTCATTGTCTTACTCTTGTCCCGTCCCACCAAATACATTAGCTGAAGTGCAGGAATAGCTTGTTTTGGTCTCTTTGTGGCAAGACAACCTTTCTCCTTCTTATACCCTTCTTTCACATTGTAAAAGGGGCTCTTAATGTGGCTGAAGAGGACCCCCCCCCCCCATTCCCACCACATTGTACAGGGGTTACCACTGAGAGCATTCTAACCAGCTGCATCACTGTCTGGTTTACTGTCTCTGACCATAAGATCCTATGACAGATAGTGCACACACCAGAAAAGATCATTGGGATCTGTAACCCGAATTGAAATATAATTATCTGATATTGTGATTTGTGTGCCTAATTATGTCAGGCATACTTGATTTTTTTTTTTGCCAAACCAAGGACAGTTCTTTTAGGCAGGAACCTTAAAGTGATTAAAACAGATGCACTGTTTACAGATTAACAGGTTAAAAATGTGCTATGTTGGGGTCTTGGAGATTCTAAGCGATACATGGTACTGGTCACAAATAGCTGACAGAATCTGCTAAAAGTGATGGCATTTAAGGTTTGTCAGGATGCCTCAAGCCAGAAGCCCTGTCGGCACAGAAGAACTGAATGATGGCTGCACCGTTCCAAAGGCTTCTCTTTAGCTGTATTGTATGAATAAATGAGTATATTAGGAAAATTGATGGATGGATGGATTACAATGCATGTATACAGTGAATCCGGAAAGTATTCACAGCGCATCACTTTTTCCCCATTTTGTTATGTTACAGCCTTATTCCAAAATGGATTAAATTCATTTTTTCCTCAGAATTCTACACGCAACACCCCATAATGACAACGTGAAAAAAGTTTACTTGAGATTTTTGCAAATTTATTAAAAATAAAAAAATTGAGAAATCACATGTACATACAGTAAGTATTCACAGCCTTTGCCATGAAGCTCAAAATTGAGCTCAGGTGCATCCTGTTTCCCCTGATCATCCTTGAGATGTATAATTGGAGTCCACCTGTGGTAGATTCAGTTGATGTGACATGATTTGGAAAGGCACACACCTGTCTATAGAAGGTCCCACAGTTGACAGTTCATGTCTGAGTACAAACCAAGCATGAAGTCAAAGGAATTGTCTGTAGACCTCCGAGACAGGATTGTCTCAAGGCACAAATCTGGGGAAGGTTACATAAAAATGTCTGCTGCTTTGAAGGTTCCAATGAGCACAGTGGCCTCCATCATCCGTAAGTGGAAGAAGTTCAAAACCACCAGGACTCTTCCTAGAGCTGGCCGGCTATCTAAACTGAGCGATCAAGGGAGAAGGGCCTTAGTCAGGGAGGTGACCAAGAATCTGATGGTCACTCTGTCAGAGCTCCAGAGGTTCTCTGTGGAGAGAGGAGAACCTTCCAGAAGGACAACCATCTCTGCAGCAATCCACTAATCAGGCCTGTATGGTAGAGTGGCCAGAAGGAAGCCACTCCTTAGTAAAAGGCACATGGCAGCCCGCCTGGAGTTTGCCAAAAGGCACCTGAAGGACTCTCAGACCATGAGAAATAAAATTATCTGGTCTGATGAGACAAAGATTGAACTCTTTGGTGTGAATGCCAGGCGTCACATTTGGAGGAAACCAGGCACTGCTCATCACCAGGCCAATACCATCCCTACAGTGAAGCATGGAGGTGGCAGCATCATGCTGTGGGGATGGAACTGGGAGACTAGTCAGGATAAAGGGAAAGATGACTGCAGCAATGTACAGAGACATCCTGGATGAAAACCTGCTCCAAAGCGCTCTTGACCTCAGACTGGGGCGACGGTTCATCTTTCAGCAGGACAACGACCCTAAGCACACAGCCAAGATATCAAAGGAGTGGCTTCAGGACAACTCTGTGAATGTCCTTGTGTGGCCCAGCCAGAGCCCAGACTTGAATCCGATTGAACATCTCTGGAGAGATCTTAAAATGGCTGTGCACCGACGCTTCCCATCCAACCTGATGGAGCTTGAGAGGTGCTGCAAAGAGGAATGGGCGAAACTGGCCAAGGATAGGTGTGCCAAGCTTGTGGCATCATATTCAAAAAGACTTGAGGCTGTAATTGCTGCCAAAGGCTGTGAATACTTATGTACATGGGATTTCTCAGTTTTTTTATTTTTAATAAATTTGCAAAAACCTCAATTAAACTTTTTTCACTTTGTCATTATGGGGTGTTGTGTGTAGAATTTTGAGGAAAAAAATGAATTTAATCCATTTTGGAATAAGGTTGTGACATAACAAAATGTGGAAAAAGTGATGCGCTGTGAATACTTTCCGGATGCACTGTATATATTACACTGTATGCATTTTAAAGCAAGTTGAATATTTTCTTTCTTTTGTACCATATTTCTCTTGTTTTAATATTTCCTCTATGATTAATAAAAGAAGGGCATATACAGGTTCAAGTGTAAGCTGCATTTCTAAAAGAACAGATTCCCATGGCACATGCACCCCCCTACTGGACACAGGACCACCTTGCTCTCCGTTATAGATACTTATATAATGTGTTATATCTGCAAAGTTTATAACATTGTGAAGATTCGCTTCCACTACTCCCATGGTCTTTTTGTCCCACTTCCATCTGGTAAAAGTCACTGCAGCCTACAAACCAATTCTGCCAGGTCTAGCAACAGCTTCTCTTGCTTTGTTTTCTAGGAGGTGAACTCTGTGCTGCCCCCTCCACTCAGATCTGCTCCTAGTAGCTTATTTATACGCAGTACATTTGTTACACTTGTGATTGTTGTTGTTTTCTAGTACTAGTTGCTGTTAGTATTGAATTATTCATTAGCATCTTTTTCAAATTATTACAATATCTTCACTTACCTATTATTTATTAACTTATTTATGTAGCTATGTATACCATAGTATAGTTCTTTACCTGTGTTGCACTTGTCCTGCATTTGGTTGTCCTGACAAGAAAATGTTATTTTGTGCCACTGTATGCTGTAATAGGGTGTATGGGTGGTATGACAATATAGCAAATTGACCTGACTACTGCTAATTTGTGCAGAGATGCAGAGTTCACACTTGAAGTTCCACCTTAAAACTCATATCTTTGAAAAATGTCCGTGCTAAAGGCAAGCAAGCAGTTAAAACATACACACTTACCATCTGTGTGACTCCACTTTAGACTTTCTGTGTTTGAATGGTAAACACTTGGGGTAGTTAATTTTTGGATGACACCACATGGTAACTTACTATGCCCTTCACCAGCCAAATCTAGCATCAACTTGTTAAGACCAGCTCACGAGAGCTGGGTACTTGCACCCATAACATTGATCACATACGGCCAGCAGTCTGTAGTTTGCCCATGCATGCCTTGTGGCCTTGTCAATGCTGATTCAGTTTTTAAAACTTTGAAAATGAGATTGTTTGTGGTTTAAATTCTACTCTATGTTTGTGAAATTCGTATTTTTTCCTGTCATTCATTTATGGGAAGTGAATGTCTCAAGAAAAACCTATTGTGTAAAGAAGTCACAAATATGATTAACTTGGTGAGAGGACTCCAAAAAGACCCATAAAGGCAGTATACCTTCACAAGTCAGCCCAGATGAGACACACTCAGTCCACCTTGGCCTAGGGAACTACCTGCTGGCTTCAGTCCTGGGGCCTCATGTATAAACGGTGCGTACACACAGAAATATTGCGTAAGAACTTTTCCACGTTCAAATCGCGATGTATAAAACCTACACTTGGCATAAAGCCACACACTTTTCCACGGTACCTCATACCTTGTCATACGCAAGTTCTCCGCTCGGTTTTGCAGACTGGCGGCACCCAGTGTCAAAGCAGTGCTACTGTTCCTGTGTGGTTACTCTTTATTGTCCTGACACGGCTTTATAAATACACTTAAATTAACCGCATATTGTTTATTAGTGTAATGCATCTATTTGTAATTAATCTGTAACAATATAATGGTCCAGGGAACAGCCATAGTATTCCAAATACCATAACTGCTTTAGCGTTGTTACTCTCACTGCACCTTCTTCTTCTTCTTTTAGTTGCTCCCATTAGGAGTTGCCACAGCAGATCATCTTTTTCCATATTACTCTCACTGCACCACTCGGAGTATTTATATCACTGTATCTGAGTGTGAATCACAGCAGCAGCTGATTGGAAAGAAAATTATCGGTATACAGCTTCAAGCAGACGCTGTCTCAGCCACTGCAAAACATTTCAAAGCCTTTCCTGTACGGACCTCGCGGTTCAGAAACAGTTTCATCCCAAGAACTTTAAACGCACTTAATCAATTGCTCCTTGTAGAACTTTTTGTACTTATAAGTACAATCACCCCACTGTAAACTTGCACTACTGTTATAATATTACACAATCTGAGCCACTTTATAAAGCACGTATTTACATATGATGACGATATCATTTTTAAGATAAAATGCAGCAAAATATGTTTATTATATTATACAGATAAAACTTTAACTTCATTTAAATAATCTATATTCTTCACTGGGACTGTCGTGAAGGATAGAATAATTAAAAATGTACTACAAAGATATTTCAATGTTCCTTAAACGTTTTGAAGAATCGGCGCTCTAAGCTTACAGATGACTTAACGTCTATTACAGAGCTGATTGTGTGGCGATCGGTTACTTGGAGAAAGAAAAGCAAGGACTGCAGGGGCGGCTACGCCAATATATATTGAATATAAACAGAAAAAGAAAATAACACAGCTAAAAAACGCAGCGACAAATTTCAGCAAAAGTTAAATGCTTGTATCATGAGCACGAGGCGGCTATGCAGTGTCCGCAACGGACGTGGCCATCCACCGTGCATAAGCTACCTTACTTACATTGGCGGGCGAAGGAGCCACCGATTCTTCCTCTGCCCAGGGCCACCACAAGCCTAGAGCCGCCCTTGAGTACTGCTGCAATAAATTATTTCATCGAAGGTCGCACACAATCACTGCGCCGTAAAAACCCATGTTTAATAACGTGCTTTAACTCCTATCATCATGAAAATTACATCACATATACATCTCAGTATTTTAGTTATTCAGATAGCTGTAATATCATGAATGTGATGGATTCTGTGTCCTGTTGGAGGAAGAGAGCCGGTTTAAGAAGCAAGTAGTGATTCACACACATAGAGCACATAGAAGATCAAATACAAAACAAAGCATTTAATGTGCTACTTTAATTACGATGTGATTTGAGAAACTGGTTAATTAAACGATTTTAAGATGAAGTTTATGATGTTCTACTTTAATGACAAAATAAACTACATGATTAAAGTGGAAATTTCGAGATTGAAGTTGACATTTCGTGCTTTTTCCCCACTGTGTGCCTTTTTTTCTCTGTACCCTAATAAGCTTTCATATGACACTCAGACAGTGGGCTTACAACTCGCCTTTTCACGGCGACTTTGATATATGACTTCTTTTTTATTTTCGGCACTGTGCGATTTTATGAATGTGAGCTTTCAAGTTTCTCCAACACGCTATGTCACTTGATCAACTTCCTTTTGTTGATTATACCACGGTTTAATTAAACAAATAGTATGTTTTTCCTTTGCCTCCACTTGGTATTCTCTGAAATTCTTATATTTTCCCCCGTGCTTGTCCCATTGTCTTTTCACAGAAGGCTGCGCTTAAGGGCGATTTATATTGATTTGCATATTCAAAGAGGTGTAATTCTGGGAGGAGCGATTACTTTTCACGCTGACTGGGATTTATGTAGCAGAAGAATGTGGAAGTTGGAGTACGCACAGATTCCTGCATCTGGATTTTTCTGCGCGTGTGCACATTTTGGCTTTACGCCATGTTATAGTGCGAGTTCTACGCACGGCGTTATACATAAGGCCCCTGGACAGGCCCAAATGTGGGGATAGCTGAAGGAACAATTCAAAATATAAACAGATATCCCAAAATATATCAAAATACACTACAAGAAAGGGGATAACCACAAACCGCTGGCTTATTAACAGAGAGGCAAAGATTTTTCTTATAAATTAAGAATTTATTTAACAAAATACGAAAAACAGACCAAAATACTAAAAACAGCAAAAAAGATTTTGCCTGAAAGGCAAACCTAATGCAAAGTCCAAATACACAAATTCCAAAGGCAAATGCAAATAGACAGGCAAGAAAATCCAGTAACTAACAAAACAAGAAATATTTTTAATAATACTAAAAGACTCCCAATACAGACTCAAAGAGCCACTGGATAGATCTCTGGTTTGGGTCTTCAGATAAAGGCAGAGAGAGGACCCAGCAGTGGTGATGTCAGGATGGCCCAGCTGGCTGGAGCTCACCTTCAAAACCAGTGGAATGGAGATGGATTTAAAAAAGTCAGTACATAATTACAAAAATAACAGAAAAAACAAGAAAATATAAAAAATTATTCAAAAAAGCAATACATCACAAAAACACATGCTAATGTTAATTTTATAGACAGTCTGTTTTGTTTCTTGGATATATTTTAAGGTTGAATTGCAGTATGGACCAAACTAAGGTTAAAGCCTTTCATGACTGGAAAGTGCCTTCTTCAAGTCTATAAAAGGTTTTTAAGGTTGAATATATCACTATTCTTAAATCGAAGATCTCACAGAGGTTTTGTTGGACAACAGGCAGAAGAAGTATTTTAGAATTTTAAGAAAGCCTTTATCACAGTGTTTGTTTTTAGGCACCCTGATGTTAACTTTCAGGTCGATGCATCCAGTATAGAAATAAGGGTTATCATTTGCAATGCTTCCACGTTCTTATGCTTTGTTTTTGGAAAAAAATATACATCTGCTGAACAAACTATGACATGGGAAATCTAGAATGATCACTTATTGATACACATCAATGTAAAATGATATCAACAACAAAAAAAAAAAGTTTCCTGAACAGCAAAGTTAATTTAAAAATACAAAATCAGACACCTTTCCTCTTCATTCACTGGTCAAGAGTCCTGTCTTCAATTCAAAAGCTGAATTCTGTGTAAATGTGTTTTCTCTGCATTCATGCTCTAATTTTCTAGAGGTATTTTAAAATAATATTTTAGCACAAAATGCATGTGTTTTGCCCATCATGAGTATTTGACTGAACTAGTTAATATGTGGATCATGTGACACAGTTCAGGTTAAATTCTTTTCAAGGTTTGTTTTACATTATTTGCCTGGTCCAGCTTAGGTCTCTGTACATATCCATTTTACCATAAAAATAGCTTTCTCTGAAAACATGATATTAATTTTTTTCTCTGCCTACACAACAAACTATACGGGGTGTGTAAGATATAAAAAATATAATTTTTGATCCTTTACCCAATCACATGTTCTTAGTCTGCTCGTGCTGAACGCATGACAAGTAATGTGGACATGATAGTATCCAAATCTTGGCTGAATAAACAAATGAGAAAATGATTACTCTTATGCCATCAAATTCTGCCTATTGCCATATCCTGAACTAATCCTTCATTAAAAATAAAGTTACTGGAAGAAGAAATAAAAAAATAAAGGAAGCAAAATATTGCTAGGGTGACAGAGGAATACTAACAAGACATAAATTAATTTTCTTAGTCTTCACACTTAATTGCCCAACAGCTGCCAAACACCAAAAAGATGTAAAGCAATTATGACTTGGACACAGATTCTAGAAAGCAATCAACTCAGTTAAACATGGGCATTGCACACACACCCACAAATCCTCTTCATAATGATCAACAAGGCATTTAAGGTTTACAGGAGTCCTTAACAAATAATTCAAATATTGCATCCTTTTTTATGGTACATCCTCACAATGAGAAAATAAGGGATTGTACCCTTAGTCTCTTTTCCTCCACATGCTTACACTGTTAGAGGTTGCCATGAGTAAGGACACCATCAAGGTGGCAGAAGGCATTGCCAAGGAGTGCCTTCATGATAGAAAGAAAATAACATTGGCAGTATGGACAGATAAGATCCAAATGGAAATTGGAAGGAGTTTGGCAGTAGACATTGTCCTCACCAGTGTTCCCCAGGAAGTAAACACAAGGGGGGCTACCAGAATAAGAAAGAGAGAATGGTGACCAGGGAAAAGATTCATTGAGGAAACTAAACAGCAATTTCCAGCGTTGCCAGCCCCTTTTGATATGAAGAGAGCAAAGACATTGAGGACTTCCAAAAATTTGCTGTATAGTAGAAGGTAACATATGCTCATTTACCAGGAATTGTGGGAAAGCTAGAGTCATATTTCTATTTAAGGTTCAGACCGGGAAAAACAAATTTGTAGCAACTATTTTTCTTTCAGGCTTCTTGTTAATATGCTTATTTAAACAGAAGCGTCTGTGGTCGAAGTGTAGGGCTTGGCTGAATTCTGCAGAATTCAGTTGTCATGTTTAAGCTAGGGTTCCTCCCTAGTTTATGTTTTGGCTCCTTTTTCATTTCTTTTTTGATGCTTTATTTACTTTGTCTATATTGTTATGTATTTTTATTATTTATCTTGTTATCTATTATATACCATTTTTTTATTTTTTTATTTTGTGATTTAGTTTCAATGTGTATATTTTTGGTTTGCCCTGTTTCTTGTATGTTGTGGGTGGATCCACAGGAGGCGGGGCCACCCTTACCTCTATGTTAGAGGACTGCCCTTAGTCTTCATATACAGGCTAGAACTGCAAATCCCCACAGCTCATTCAAATGTGCTCTGATATGTGATGTTGTTAAGTGTTGTGCTGGATTTTCCGGATCTTTGTTTTTCAATTTCTGGATTTGTATTGGGACTTTTTTGCTGTTCATTCTCTGATGGACTTGCACCCTGTCCAGAGTTTGTTCTTACCTTGTACCCAATGCTAGCTGGAATAGGCTCCAGTCCTCCGAACCTGTTCTGGATTAAGTGCGATAGAAAATTACATAATTTGTTGGTATTTTTTGAATATTTTGTTATTTTTACTATTTTGTTAGTAGACATCCTCATTTATAAAGATCATTTGTAGACTTGTCTTTTCCTCAGCCAGCGTTTACACAGTTGTCCCTCTGATAAGATATATTTCAAAGTTTTTTGTAACTTTTTTTCTATAGCTTTGAATTTAAAAGCCTAACCTCTTGTTTTCCTGGGATCAGGCATTACTTTGGGATGAGACATGTTTCATGGGCTATTTTTGGAAACATCACCCCTTTATTATTTTTTAGCGAGCACAACAATCACAACATCAATGATGCAAGGCCACCAGGTCCATCAAGAAAGATTTATTCAGGTGCCCCTCTTTGTGACCTTGCAGTGACTCCAGAGCTTGTCTTGGAAGTGTCCAAGGGGAGAGATTAAATAAAACTCCCCTTATAAGATGAGGATTAATTTTTGGTATTTAAAGGATGATATGAGGTGAAAGACCATTGACAGCTTCCAGGGTACTAGAAGAAGTGGAGAATTACTGCAGTGAGGAGCCAGGGATGAACATCTGTATTTGAAGTCACAGTGGAGCTGTGGTTTTGCTGATTTGTCAGTTCATTTGATACATTAGTTCCTCCTGTCAATGGCTTACCCCTGTTGTGTCTTATTAAAAATAAAAGTCAGTGTTTTTATATATCATAGTCTCCTTAGCATTACTTTGGAGTTTAAGAGTCACCATAAAAGTGCTCTTTTTGCACCAGTAATACATTTTCCCCTACTTACTGTACAGTAAAACATTATTGATGTGAACAAACAAATTTGTTCTGAGATTTAGTATAGATGCAAAAAATAAATGAACCACCCAGATATCACTGAAGCTAATGGATGCCAAATAACCTGTCCCATCCAGCATAACTGAACAAAAGGTGTTTATCGCAATGACACCTGTTATTCCCAGGGGGCTTCATTTTTTGTTTTTTGGACTTCTTTCTTTTACTGTGATTTTTGATGGTCACTCTTTTCTTTCCATAATTGTGGCCTGAGCTTGTCCCTTGACCTTGATTTCTGCTCTCCTCTTTTTGTTTTAGGTTCATCTCCTTTTCTTTATTCAGCCAACTGGCACTTACATGATGTTGCCAAGTCATGTCACCATTTATCCCATTTCAAACCCACATAATGTAATTCAGGGCTTATGAGTGGTTGTGTCTATCTGTACAGCATCAGGCATTGCACTTGCTGTGACCCTTTGTAAATATTAATCTGTCATAGATGCCATTGCTTTTGATTCTAGATTTAAAAAACACATTACGTATGAAACTGCATGAGGGAGATTTTACTTTTTGCAGATATTCTGGGTAATGTTTTGTGTGCTTGTAAATTAGGCACCCATATCTTCTTTATCTGATGCATAATACAATTAAAATATTAATATGTAGTGCATTTTTTCACAAATACTTTGCTCTAATAATCACTCTAAAGATTGCCTCCTATTAATGGGCAGATTTCCCAAGTGAGGATCATTCTTTGGTTAACAAACATAAGTGGCTTTCAAAGATGGATGTAAAGCTACCCTCTTAACTTTTGCTTTTCCCTGAAGCTGTCACATCTACTGCTTTCAAATAATGATTGTTTAGTATAGTAGACATTGGATGTTTGTTGAATTTGCTTTCCTTGCTGATCAAAAAATATATGATTCAGTAGAACAACATTTATTAACCCTTGTTACGATGTCTACAATATACACTCACCTAAAGGATTATTAGGAACACCATACTAATACGATGTTTGACCCCCTTTCGCCTTCAGAACTGCCTTAATTCTACGTGGCATTGATTCAACAAGGTGCTGAAAGCATTCTTTAGAAATGTTGGCCCATATTGATAGGATAGCATCTTGCAGTTGATGGAGATTTGTGGGATGCACATCCAGGGCACGAAGCTCCCGTTCCACCACATCCCAAAGATGCTCTATTGGGTTGAGATCTGGTGACTGTGGGGGCCATTTTAGTACAGTGAACTCATGGTCATGTTCAAGAAACCAATTTGAAATGATTCGAGCTTTGTGACATGGTGCATTATCCTGCTGGAAGTAGCCATCAGAGGATGGGTACATGGTGGTCATGAAGGGATGGACATGGTCAGAAACAATGCTCAGGTAGCCCATGGCATTTAAACGATGCCCAATTGGCACTAAGGGGCCTAAAGTATGCCAAGAAAACATCCCCCACACCATTACACCACCACCACCAGCCTGCACAGTGGTAACAAGGCATGATGGATCCATGTTCTCATTCTGTTTACGCCAAATTCTGACTCTACCATTTGAATGTCTCAACAGAAATCGAGACTCATCAGACCAGGCAACATTTTTCCAGTCTTCAACTGTCCAATTTTGGTGAGCTCGTGCAAATTGTAGCCTGTTTTTCCTATTTGTAGTGGAGATGAGTGGTACCCAGTGGGGTCTTCTGCTGTTGTAGCCCATCCGCCTCAAGGTTGTGCGTGTTGTGGCTTCACAAATGCTTTGCTGCATACCTCGGTTGTAACGAGTGGTTATTTCAGTCAAAGTTGCTCTTCTATCAGCTTGAATCAGTCGGCCCATTCTCCTCTGACCTCTAGCATCAACAAGGCATTTTTGCCCACAGGACTGCCGCATACTGGATGTTTTTCCCTTTTCACACCATTCTTTGTAAACCCTAGAAATGGTTGTGCGTGAAAATCCCAGTAACTGAGCAGATTGTGAAATACTCAGACCGGCCCGTATGGCACCAACAACCATGCCACGCTCAAAATTGCTTAAATCACCTTTCTTTCCCATTCTGACATTCAGTTTGGAGTTCAGGAGATTGTCTTGACCAGGACCACACCCCTCAATGCATTGAAGGAACTGCCATGTGATTGGTTGATTAGATAATTGCATTAATGAGAAATTGAACAGGTGTTCCTAATAATCCTTTAGGTGAGTGTATAATTTATCAATCTCATTGCCACCTACTCTGACCTTGGCATAACTGGGACAGCCAGTGTTTTGAAACCTACCTTTTGGGCAGATCCTACCATGTATCCTGGTTTGGAGAGATGTCAAAGGTGCAACAGGGGAGCATGGGATGCTCCAAGAATTGGTGCTTGGCCTTCTCCTCTTCTCTGTTTACACCTCCTCACTAGGCCATTTCAATTCAATCCAATGGTTTCTCATATCAGTGCCGTGGCAGTGCTATGCAGCTCTACCTGTCATTCCCTCTAGAGAACCACATGGTATCTTTTTGAATCTCAGTATGTCTCACTGATTTTGTAGCCTGAATGAAGAAGAATCATCTCCAGCTCAATCTGGCAAAGAAAAACATAACTGTTATCCTAGTTCATCCATCTATTCAGTACCCTGACTCTGTTTAGCTTGGCTCATTATCACTAACACCTGTCAAGTCAGTACGGAACCTTGGGGTGGCAATTGATGAACTTCACTTGCCACATTGCAATTAACTCTTGGTCTTGTAGATTTACTCATTTACATTTACAAGATCAGACTGTATTCAACAGATTACGCAGCACAAGTCCCAGACCAGTCCCCATGTGGGGACTACGGCAATTCTGTGCTGGTAGGAGTACTGACATGTGTTATTAAGCCACTGTAGATGATTCAACCTGTTATGATGGCCACATATACAAAACAATACGATACATTTTATTTTTGTATAGCCCAAAATGACACGGGAAGACACATATATGTATATATATATATATACTAGCAAAATACCCACGCTTCACAGCGGCGAAGTACTGCCTTAAAATTTTTATTAAGAAGAAAATTAAATCTTTTTAAACTGAGGGAAAATATACCAATAATTATTTGTTAAGGATCTCTTTGTATACCAAATTATCAGTTCGGCCCTCCGGTTGTAATTTGACCAAGCTGTGCGCTGAGCTTACTCTTGAGCATGCAACATACAGTTGGCCATGTGAACAGTAATCTTGTTTCAAATCTCACAGCTTGGATTGCTGCTGTCATCATCGGTTTGAGTTTCATGGTTTGTTTCAATTACGACAGTATTTGTAGGACTTGTGTTGAAGAGACATTCGGCATCTGTCAAGTATACAACCAGTTTCATCGATAACTTCACATCCAGCTTTTAAGAGTTTAACAAATCATAAACTTCAAAGAGTCCACTACTGAAATCGTCACCTGTGAATCTAAGATGTTTAAGAGGCATTGGCGGTTGTCGAAAGGTGTAAAATATTTGGCCATTTCGGTACACTTGAAAGCGACAACCGAACAATTCAGCGGCAGCCATCAACTCACATGCAGATGCATATGTGAAGGGCTTAAGCATTTCACTCTAATAGTGCTCCTGTGTAGTATAATTATCTCCTGTACCGTCATCAGTCCTCCTTGAACCTGTCCCAGTCATTCAATACATAAGACACAATGTTCCTCCGGATATCAAGAGTGAGCCTGATATGGCCGTGCAATATGTAACAAAGAGAATGGAAAAGGTAGGTGGCATCTCCGGGCATGGAAACCACTCCGTAAGTGACAGTTCTTTGATCGATGGTGATCACCTCGATAGACATGTTAATGGGCATACGGTTGGAATGATAAAGGAAATGGGTACCTGAACAATGCAAAGTAAGTCTAAAATACCTACACAATAACTAGAATCGTAATAAATGAACAGTAAAACAGCGGAGAAGCTGTGGATTAAATAAAAAGGCTGTAGTTATCAGCAGGGAGACGTGAATCCCGTGGCGAAGCAAGGAAGGGAATGTAGAGACTGGAGCGATGGAACGGCCTTATATAGGCAGGCAGCCAACAACGTGGGAGGCATTGGGATGGGGTACCCAACGCCGCCTCACATGGTAACCGAGCTGCAGGCTATGGATGTATATATGTACGTAAGTAGGATTCAGTTAGCGTTGGGAACCCATGTACCAAATTTCTTGAAGATGGGCCCATAAGTAACAAAGACAATTCAAAAGTTCAATATGGCGACCGACAGTGGCATCATACCACAGAAATAAGTACGTACATTGGTTTTGGTTAGTGCAGGGAAGCCGCCTACCAAATTTCGTGAAGATGGGGCCATAAATAAGAAAGTTCAACATGGCGGACGTTGTCGACCGTTATGACCATTACGCGTAGAATTTCGAAATGAAACCTGCTTAACTTTTGTAAGTAAGCTGTAAGGAATGAGCCTGCCAAATTTCAGCTTTCTACGTACACAGGAAGTTGGAGAATTAGTGACATTGGAAACATCAATATGGTGGCCGACAGTGGCATCATACCACTGAAATAAGTACGTACATCAGTTTTGGTTAGCGCAGGGAAGCCACATACCAAATTTCGTGAAGATGGGGCCATAAATAATAAAGTTCAACATGGCAGACTTGGTTGACTGTTACGTGTAGAATTTTGAAATGAAACCTGCTTAACTTTTGTAAGTAAGCTGTAAGGAATAAGCCTGCCAAATTTCAGCCTTCTACCTACACGAAAAGTTGGAGAATTAGTGATGAGTGAGTGAGTGAGTGAGTGAGTGAATGAGTCAGTGAGGGCTTTGCCTTTTATTAGTATAGATATATATATATATATATATATATATATATATATATATATATATATATATATATATATATATATAGAGAGAGAGAGAGAGAGAGAGAGAGAGAGAAAGAGAGACTTGTAAGAACCCATGCTCTTTCTTGCCCTCTTAATTGAACTAATGAATGACTTCTGATGATGTCACCTCTGTAGGGTATAAAATCTCAATCCAGACCCTTTTCATGTGTAATTCCAGCCTGGTGGAGTGAGCTGCCCAATTCCAATTGAACCTCTGACTGCTTCAATGTATTTAAAAAGCATTTACAGAGCTTCTTGTTTGGTGAGTTCCAGTCTAATTGATAATGGCTTTGTTAGATTTTGCAACTAAGGAGTTGCAACTAAATTTTATTTTATTCTGAACTTTTCACTTTTCATGATCCCTAAACATGCCCTTAGATTGACATTTACTTGATTATGTTGACTTCTTTTGTAAGTCCTTCGAAGATAAAAGCATCTGCTAAGCAAATAAAGATCATGTGAATGAGGGCCCAGGTTATAACAACCTCCAGTGGAAAGAGATAAACTGGTATGAAGAGATGAAGTCCATTTATTATAGTGGAAAATTAGCACTCACTAAGGTAGCCACAGTAAGGACCAGAGCAACTGAGATACAATGGCAGGCTAGGAGGAAACACACAAAGTCTCATTGTCATCTCTGATTGCCCGACTCTTTATCGCAGAGAAAGAGAGAGAAGGCCATGGAGGGCTCATTGCATGCTGGGATCCAAGACTTTTCTGTAAAATGGTGGCACTATAAGATCAGTTGCTGGGGAAAGTGGGGCTAGGTCACCTATTGAATGGCGAGACAGAGAAGACTGTACTCCACCTGCTGAGGGGCAACACAGGGAATATATTACTGAAAAGTGTACTGACACTGACATAATGAGAGAGGCAATTATTTTTTTTTATTTGAGGGAGGACAAAGAGATGAGTGTAGTCTAATAACATGCACATGTTATAACCATACAGTCTAAAATCACTATTGTCATTTTCACTAATGTGAATTTCACTAGCCAGAAATCAAACTCCTAAAACCAAAAGGAAACCTCAAGAATCCTAATAAATGTTAATTAGAATTGCAACCAAAGTGCACTTGAATGTTTTCCAATCTTGGATGATTAAGGGATTCAGGTGTCATCTTTGCACAGTCACTCTGTTGATGATGCACATAGCACATTACCAGGTCATTCCAGGAAAGGTATCCAGCCACTGCCATAATGTGTAAAACTGCAACACAAAATGACAGTAAATACCATTTCAAATTTATACAGAGACCTTATAGAACAAAATAAAGGTTACCATTGAATTACAAATGAAAGTGGGTAAATGACCCCCCATTTCAATGTATACATTTAATAAAAGTGTTTCAGAATAATTATTAAAAATAACAGAAATCACTAGCTAATACAAAGAATGTGTTATTAATACATGGAAAAGCTACTAAAGCAGGGTGGCCTGCAGGGATACCTTGAACCAGTGCACTGAATTGTATAAAAGTAAGTCTGCCCCCGAACTGAGAATTGATGCTGAGGGGAATTTCAATGCCTCTTCACAGTATACAAAAAATAGAATCTGAAGGGTCAAATATGGGGTGAAGGCTCACTGTTGGCAGGAAGAAAGGCCAGGATCAGGAATTGAGAAAGACTATACTTAGAAAGTGGCTAATTGTGTAAACAAGAGTTCAGTACCAGGATATTCTTTTGCTTGTGCATGATCTGTAGGGTTTATTTGTAGAACACAGACTATTTTTAATGCATTTGGCCTCTTTATTTTATAAGAGAAAAGATGCCACATATTATATGGCTACAATTTAATTTTTATTCTGCTCTCCTGCTGCGTTTGATGAATTTTAGATAGATAGATAGTGTCACACACGTGCGAGTAGGAGTCAACCAAAGGGCTTGAATAATGACAATTCCACTTCTGACCAGGGGGCGATGGGGTGCACTAACTGTCACTATCGATCCCTTACAGATCATTCTCGGGAAATCCCAGAGGGTTCTGGGGGCCTCTGATGACGTCACTTCCGTTACAGGGGCCTCGGATGATGTCACTTCTGTCCCCTAAGGCTCTGAGAATGTCACTTCCGGCCCTGCATCTGATGGTGCCACTTCCGGTCTCACCTATGATGACATCACTTCCTACAGTGGCCTTTAAAGCCACCATTTTGTTTTTACTTCATCAGTTCTGTTTTGGACTTTGTCTTGTAAATATCTCTCAAACCTTGAGAATACCTTTTGCAGCCAGAATACATTATATGGGTGGCTGCCCCAAACCTTTATAATGTCTTTTTGTCATTCTTGTGATAATAGATATAACTTTATTTGTCACAAGGGGGGAAATGTGGCTTTTTACAGAAGCTCTTTAAATTAAAAAAATATGTAAATATAGTAATCCCTCCTTGATCGCGGGGGCTGCGTTCCAGACCCCCCCGCGATAGGTGAAAATCCGCGAAGTAGAAACCATATGTTTGTATGGTTATTTTTATATATTTTAAGCCCTTATAAACTCTCCCACCCTGTTAACATTATTAGAGCCCTCTAGACATGAAATAACACCCTTTAGCCAAACGTTTAAACTGTGCTCCATGACAAGACAGAGATGACAGTTCTTTCTCACAATTAAAAGAATGCAAACATATCTTATCTTCAAAAGAGCGCCGTCAGGAGCAGAAAATGTCAGAGAGAGCGCTCGCTAAGAAAAGCAAACAATCAAAAAATCAATACGTGCTTTTAAGTATACAGAAGCACCGCGATAAAGCGGCATTTTGTAGAGGAGCGTCAGTGTCCTCTGTGCAAACAGCCCCTCTCTCACTCTCTCTGCCTGACGGAGGGGGTGTGAGTAAAGATAGAGAGAAGCAAACAATCAAGCACCGCGTGGGAAGCATATCTTATATCATTGAGGAGTTTTAGTTAATATGTAATACATGCTCTGATTGGGTAGCTTCTAAGCCATCTGCCAATAGCGTCCCTTGTATGAAATGAACTGGGCAAACAAACTGAGGAAGCATGCACCATAAATTAAAAGACCCATTGTCCGCAGAAAGCGGCGAACCAGCGAAAAATCCGTGATATATATTTAGATGTGCTTACATTTAAAATCCGTGATAGAGTGAAGCCGCGAAAGTCGAAGCGCGATATAGCGAGGGATTACTGTAGTAGATAAATAAATATGTGTACACTCACACACCAGAATTTCTAAAAAGCAAGAAAATGAAAAACAAAGAAAACGTCTGACTGGACTGTCACAGTCAAAGTAAGGCATTATGCAAGCGTATTGCTGTTGGTGTAAAGGTGCCCCCATAGCGTTTCTTGACACACATCTGCTGAATAATTTGTTGAAAATCCTCAGTGGTTGTGTGTCAAAGGGTGGATGTGCAGCTTTGTTCATATTGACCTTCAGTTTTGTTTTAATTCCCTCCTTTGCTGTGAACTCCAGGGAGTCCAGAGTGCGTCCCATAACCGAGCTTGCCCTTTTAATTAGTTTGTTGATTTGGTGGTCTTCACTTGAAGTGATGTTACCAGCGCAGCACAACACAGCATAGAAAATTGCACTGACAATAACAGAGTTATTAAAGGAACACAGTCTCATAAGTAAAAAGAGCCTTCTCTGCCCTTTCTTATATAGTTCCTCCTAGTTACAAGTGTTCTGAGACCAGTCAAATCTTTTATTAATGTGGACCTCCAAGTACTTGTAGGAGTGCCACGTCTCTTCATCCTATACTGACTGGACAGAGAGGCTCTTTGGTGCAATGAAAGTTAATAAACAGTTTCTTGGTTTTGCTGATGTTAACTTGCAGACAATTCTCTTTGCACCATGAAACAAAATTCTCCACCTGACTCCCCTGCACTCTGTCATCCCCTTTATAAATACACCCCATAAGTGCAGAATCATCTGAAAATTTCTGCAACTGACATGACCTGATATGACATGATATTTATAATCGGAGGCGTACAGAGTGAAGAGAAAAGGAGACAGGACTTTTTCTGTGGGGCTCAGATTTTGATTTTCTTAGCTTTTCTTATTTGAGTTATTTACTAACTTTATTTTAAGTTAGTTAAATATTTTTGTCTATTTTTCAATGACATCTTTGTTATTGCTTGCTTGCTCCATTTTTGAGGAGTGGTTGTTACTGTGCTGTAAACTGACATCATCAGCAAGTAGGTCCAAAGGTCGCTCCAAGTTCTAAATAATTCAGGTTTACATGGAAAATTTGAGTTAGCACACATTTCTTTAGTTAGTACTTCTAACAAATTTCTTACAAATTGAATATTACAAGTTTGGGTTTTAATTTTTGTTTCGACGATCATTCATTTTGACTTCCCAGTTACAAGTCTTTGCTAGTTTCTTCGGCTTAAGTCTCTTTTTCTGGACCTTTATAATAAAATTCTGTGGCAGTACACCTTGAGTGTGTCGTTTGATGTTACAGTCATTTTTGAAATGCTATCCCTTGTGGATAACAAAGGAATCATAATCTCTTGAAACCTGTATTTTTTTATTTTTAACAAGTCTCTCTGAAAGTACTGACTGCAAGTACATTCCATTTTGTCACCTTTAAGGGCCTGTGATATATTATCTGATTTACATAATGAAATACTATATACACTGCTCAAAAAATGAAGAGAACACTTAATCATCACAGTCTAACACAAAGTCAATTAGGCTTCAGGGATATCAATCTGTCCAGTTAGGAAGCATAAGTGCTTGTGAATCAACTTCACCTGCTTTGGTGCAAATAAAAGTGACAACAGGTACACTGTAGAGGCAACAGCAAGACAACCACCAAAAACTGAATGGTTTTGAAGGTGGTGGCCATGGACAACTTCTCTCTCCTTATCATTCCTGTCTGATTCTTCTCTAGTTTTCCATTTTGCTAGTGTACTTGTCACCAAACTGTCAGAAACAGAAGGGTGGCATGAGGGCCCAACATGCTCTAGTGGGACCTGTGCTCACAACCCATCACCATGCAGCTATTGATTGGCATTCTCCAGAGAATACCACAATTGGCAGCTCTATAATTGGCGCCCTGTTCTCTTCACAGATGAAAGCAGATTCACACTGAGCACACATGAATAATGTGAAAGAGTCTGGAAACTCCAGGGTGAACATTACGCAGACTGCAACATCATCCTGCATGACCAGTTTGGTGGTGGGTCAGTGATGGTCTGGGGAGGCATATCCTTGGTGTATCACACAGACCTCCACATGCTAGGAAACGGTACCCTGAATGCTGTTAGGCACCAGGATGAAATCCTAAGACCTTATGCTGATGCACTGGGCCCTGGGTTCTTCCTTCGCAGGATGTCTGGGCTCAGCCTTAGAGATAGGGTGAGGATCACAAACATTCGTCAGGAGCTCAAAGTAGATCCACTGCTCCTCTGCATTAAAAGGAACTAGTTGAGGTACCCTCTGGGTGTATGCCTCACTGCAGAGACATTTTGTGAATGTACAACTGGGCAGAGATCTTGGAGCAAACCTAAGATACACTGATAGATAGATAGATAGATAGATAGATAGATAGATAGATAGATAGATAGATAGATAGATAGATAGATAGATAGATAGATAGATTGATACTTTATTAATCTCAAGAGGAAATTCACATAATCCAGCAGCAGTATACTGATACAAAGAAACAATATTAAATTAAATAGTAATAAAAATGAAAAAAATAAAAATAAAATTAATGTTAGCATTTACGCCCCCGGGTGGAATTGAAGAGTCGCATAGTGTGGGGGAGGAACGATCTCCTCAGTCTGTCAATGGAGCAGGACAGTGACAAAAGTCTGTCACTGAAGCTACTCCTCTGCCTGGAGATGACACTGTTAAGTGGATGCAGTGGATTATTCATGATTGACAGGAGTTTGCTTAGTGCCCGTCACTCTGCCACAGATGTTAAACTGTCCAACTTTACTCCTACAATAGAGCCTGCCTTCTTAACAAGTTTGTCCAGGCGTGAGGCGTCTTTCATCTTTATGCTGCCACCCCAGCACACCACTGCGTAGAAGAGGGCACAACCGTCTGGTAGAACATCTGCAGCATCTTACTGCAGATGTTGAAGGATGTAAACCTTCTCAGAAAGTATAGTCTGCTCTGACCTTTCTTACATAGAGCATCAGTATTGGCAGTCCAGTCCAATTTGTCATCCAGCTGCACTCCCAGATATTTATAGGTCTGCACCCTCTGCACACAGTCACCTCTGATGATCACAGGGTCCATGAGGGGCCTGGGCCTCCTAAAATCCACCACCAGCTCCTTGGTCTTGCTGGTGTTAAGGTGTAAGTGGTTTGAGTCGCACCATTTAACAAAGTCTTTGATTAACTTTCTGTACTCCTCCTCCTGCCCACACCTGATGCAGCCCACAATAGCAGTGTCATCAGCAACTTTTGCACGTGGCAGGACTCGAGTCATATTGGAAGTCTGATGTATATAGATTGAACAGGACCGGAGAAAGTACAGTCCCTCGGCGCCCTGTATTGCTGACACAATGTCAGACCTGCAGTTCCCAAGACGCACATATTGAGGTCTGTCTGTAAGATAGTCCACAATCCATGCCACCAGGTGTGAGTCTACTCCCATCTCAGTCAGCTTGTCTCTAAGGAGCAGAGGTTGGATGGTGTTGAAGGCGCTAGAGAAGTCCAAAACATAATTCTTACAGCACCACTGCCTCTGTCCAGGTGGGAGAGGGATCGGTGTAGCATATAGATGATGGCATCCTCCGCTCCCACCTTCTCCTGTATGCGAACTGCAGAGGGTCGAGGGCGTGGCGGACCTGTGGCCTCAGGTGGTGAAGCAGCAGCCGCTCCATGGTCTTCATCAGATGTGACGTCAGAGCAACAGGCGGAAGTCATTCAGCTCACTAGGACGTGATACCTTTGGGACAGGGTGATACAAGATGTTTTCCAAAGCCTTGGGACTCTCCCTGTTCCAGGCTCAGGTTGAAGATGCGCTGTAGAGGACTCCCCAGTTCCAGCACACAGGCCTTCAGCAGTCGAGGCGATACACCATCTGGACCCGCTGCTTTGCTGGCACGAAGTCTTTTCAGCTCTCTGCTCACATGGGCTGCTGTAATTGTGGGTGGGGGTGTCTCACCTATGCTGGTATCAGCAGAAGGATGGTTGGAGGATGCAGTACTCGAGGTGAGAGTGGGTTAGTGATCAAACCTATTAAAGAAGTTGTTCATTTGGTTTGCTCTCTCCACGTCTGTCTCGATGGCGGCACCCTGCTTCGAGCTGCAGCCAGTGATAATCTTCATCCCATCCCACACTTCCTTCATGCTGTTGTTCTGCAACTTCTGCTCCAGCTTTCTCCTGTACTGCTCTTTCGCCGCCCTGAGCTGGACTCGGAGTTCCTTCTGCACACGCTTAAGCTCATGCTGATCCCCACCTTTAAAAGCCCTTTTCTTCTGGTTCAAAAGGCCCTTGATGGCTTGTTGTTAGCATAGCAGCGACCTGTTCTTACTGGAACTACAATGTCCATACAGAAGTTGATGTAATCAGTTGTGCATTCAACAGCCTCTTCAATGTTCTCACTATGTGATCTCAGCAATATATCCCAGTCTGTAGTTCCAAAGCAGTCTCTCAGAGCCTGCTCTGCCTCAGGGACCACTTCCTGAATGAGCGTGTAGTTGTAGGTAGCGCCCTCACTCTTGGTTTGTATTGAGGCTGAAGCAGAACCAGGTTATGATCTGCTTTCCCAAGCGCAGGCAGCGGGGTGGCCTGTATGCGTCTTTAACGTTTGCATACAGTAGGTCGATAGTCCTGTTTCCCCGAGTGTTACAATCCACATACTGGGAGAAGGCAGGTAATGTTTTGTCCAGCGTTACATGGTTAAAGTCTCCAGCGATTAGCACAAGTGCCTCAGGGTGCTGCGTTTGTAACTTAGCAACTGCGGAATGGATGATGTCACTCGCTATCTCCATGTTCGCTCGAGGGGGGATGTTAACAATGACAACAATCACGTGTCCAAACTCTCTGGGCAAGTAATAGGGACGCAAACTTACTGACAACAGTTCGATGTCCCTGCAGCAAGTGGAGATTTTAACGTTTACATGTCCTGAGTTGCACCATTTTGTATTGACATAGAGAGCAAGTCCTCCTCCTTTCTTCTTCCCACAGGTATTTGCGTCTCTGTCCGCTCTAACTGTGCTAAACCCGGGTAGCTCCACGTTAACATCTGGGATGGTAGTCGTTAGCCACGTTTCACTAAAACACAGCAAGCTGCATTCTCTGTAGGTTCTGACATTTTTCACCAGCACAGCCAGTTCGTCAATCTTATTTGGTAGTGAGTTCACATTTCCCAGGATCACAGAAGGTACCGACGGTTTATAACGCCATTTTCTCTCAAGTTGTCTCGATTTAATCTTATCTTTTATCTTTGCGCTCGGCTGCCCGATATCGTCTTCTTACCTCGTCAGGTAAATAAGGAACCACACCGGCATAAGCATTTCTTCTCAGTGCTTTAAGCTGACTACTTGAATAGGCGATTCTCGAAGTGTAAAAACCCATGTAAAGTAGTAAAATAGTAAAAAGTGTCCAGGGAGCAATTCCACATAAAAGAAAGTGGTAGAAGTGATCAGTGAAATAGAGAAAAATACAGATAAAAAGGTAAAAAGGTAAAAACATAAAGTCATATACGGAGCTGCTGGAAAGTCTGCCATTTGAATGTGGCGCCAGAAATACTGGAGAGATTATATATCCCAGTTGGCTGGGTAACACCTCTGTATCCTCCCAGAGAAGTTGTAGAAGGTGCCAGGGAAAAGGAACATCTTGGCCCCTGCAACCAAAACACAGATAAGAGGTAGAAAATGGATGGAGAGACATTATATTGCCATGATTTGTTTATGTTCAAGCACTGACATTAATTTCTATATTACCATTTTGTTTCCTTGATATGTGTATTTTATATGTGAATATTGTCAGATTTAGTGTTTTACTGTTACCCTGTTGTAATTCTGAGTTTAAATACAGTGAAGTGGGTCAGTGGCAGCTCATAAGGATTGACAAGGTTTTGTACCAATAAATCTATATAAAAATGTATTGAAATTGAAATTGGATTAGCAATTTATCAGTACTTCATTCATCCAAGTAAATGAGCTCCTTGCCTGGCATTCTGATTCAGCTAGATCTGTTCTAAGTACCTAATAGTGTGAGGAATTTTCCTTTGTGGTATATTAGCACTGACCTGCATTGTTCTCCAGTATCTAATTTTCAGTTAAATAGCGAATCACATACTTAAAGACACTAGAGGGAATTAAGAGAAGTGCATTCAAGAGAGAATCCCTGAAGCACGTCGTCACAAGAAGGATTAAGGGAATCTGGAACAAACTTCTGAGCCATATACTTGAAGTGGAAATCTTGGTAGCTGGAGTATATATTTGGGGAACTTAATTATTAACTGACTGAATGAATCTGACAGAATGACTGGTCACTTCATGCATTTTAAACTCTTGTCCTTAAGTTTTGTTTTAAGTCACACCAGTCAAGATGACAGTGTGCTCTTCTTAGGAGCTGCACATACAGTGTTCATCTTCATCTGTGGCTGATCAGCAGAAACTAACAAGCAAGAACCTGCCTCAAAAGTCAGAAAAGTTAATCTTAGTAATGCAAAAAAAAGCTCCAATTAAGAAAAGAGTTAGAACGAAAACCTACAGGCACTGTGGCCCTCCAAGACTGGACTTTGAGATCCCTGCTTTAGACCAAACCCACCGGAAAGGCTTTCAGCTGATGCACTGCAACATCTTTTCAAATGATATTTTAATTTTTATATAACACCCTGCTTTGGACAACAACTTTCAACTGGTGAGGCTTATGTTGTGTTCACAACATGCTGCAGTTAAGTTATAAACAATGTGGCCACTTGTGCTATTCCACTAGCAACCAGAAACCAAATGGAACCCCACAAACGCTCTTGTGGCCCTACCTTTGATGTACAGACAGCAGGCTACATTGTTTTAGTGATCCATAGTGTCCCAGAACCTCTGGCCTTAAGTAAGGCAACACAATCCAAATTTCTACTCTTTTGGATTATGAACAGTTAGCTAGAAGGTGTTTCAGCCTCCTGCATGTTCTCACTGTGCCTGTGTAGGTTTTGTTCCAACAACCCAAAAACATGTCTGGTTGGTTAAGTTGGAACACTAAACTTCTGTGGAGTGACTGCTTGAATGTGTATACTGTAAGAGCTTAGTCCTTGATGACCAAGAGTCCCCACCAAGGTTGTCTCCACATGCCTGCATGTAATATTGTAGGAACAGACTCCAGCACTAAAGCTATGAATTAGACAAAGTGATTACAAGAAATGAATGAATGACGGATGTTTGCATTGTGGGTCTCTGGTTTTCTTCTCATATGCTAAAGACGTGATAGGGAAACTCAACTAGCCACCCTAAATCAGCCCTTTTTGTGTGAGTGCGCCTAGTGATGCACAGTCAACGCATCCAGGATTGGTTCCTGCCTTGCTCTCAGTGCAGCCAGGTAAGGCTGTGGTCCTCTGCCACTTCAAAGTCAGAATAATTGGGATTGGGAATTGAATAATTCCTGTCATATTGACAGCCAAGCCAGAAATAAAATTTTCTTACATAGTATATAATCAAATCTGATAAATCTTCAGTGGCTTCTTCTGACAACACTGGGTGAAAGACAGGAATCAAATAGATAGATAGTGTGGCAAATGCCTGGGGCGACGAACCGGCCAGGACGCCTTGAAGGACCGGAAGAGGGCGTGCGCCCATCTCAGACCATGTGGGGACGACCACCCTGGTACCTTTGGGGGCCATGGGTACAGAGCTTTAAAGCTCCACCCTGTAGGGGCCCGTGGTCACCACCACGGGGCACTCCAATGCCTTGGAGACCCTGGACCTCAGCACTTCCGCCACTACCCGGAAGTCCTGGGGGGAAGAGGAGCAGGGACACCCGGAGTACTTCCAGGGATACAGCTGGCACTTCCGGCACACTTGGGCGTGTCGGTGGGAGATTGCCGGGAAGCATCTGGAGCATATCCGGGTGTGTATAAAAGGGGCTGCCTCCCTTCATTCAAGGCTGGAGTTGGGTGAGGAGAAGGACAGAGGAGGAAGCAAGGAGGCGGCCTGAAGCGAGTAAGACAGTATGAAGAGGCCAGGACTTTGGGGACTTGTGGGGTTTGTGTGGCACTGGACTTGTAAATAGAATGTATAATAAACGTGTGTGTGGTGTAACCAAGGTGTCTGCCTGTCTGTGGCCGGGCCAGTCGCCACAATAGATAGATTAGATAGATAGATAGATAGATAGATAGAGTACTTTTATTTTTATTCATTATAGCTAGTTAATGTGTATAATATGAGTATAACAGTGCTGAACTGGTTATAACTGTTGCCTCACTGAACCAAAGCCTCTATAAAATGGACTTACATGCAACAACCATTCCAGGACTGGATTTTTCAGAATGGTTAGCTATTAAGACTAATGCTTTGCTTCCTATCTTCAACATCAGACTTTGAGGCTGTTTTTCAGCAGTAGGGACTGAGAGACTAGTCAGCACTGAGCGAAAGTTGAACGGAGAAAAGGGCAGAGATACCCTCAATAAAACCCTTCTCGAGAATACTGCAGACCTGACTGTGCCAAAGTTTCACCTTATAGCAGAGCAATAACCATAAGTACAAACATACAGTGACTTACAGACAATTCTGTGAAAGTTCTTGAGTGGCCCAGTCGAAGCCCAGACTTGAACCCAATTCAAACATCTCTGGAGAGGCCTGAAAACAAGTATCCACTGATGATCTCCATCCAACCTGACAGAGCTTGAGAGGATCTGCAGAGAAGAATAGCAGAAATTCCAGTAATCCAGGTGTGTGAGGCCTGTCACATCAAACCTAAGAAGACTCCAGGCTGTAATTGCCGGCCAGCGAGCTTCAAGTAAATTCTGAGTAAAGGGTCTGAATACTTACCTCAATGTCATATTTAAAGTTTTTATTTTTATTAAGTCTGTAAAAGAAAGGAGTCTCAGGTCTTTTGATGTATGCAGCAAGCCACTGAAAATGTTAATTCAGTCCATATTATTCTATGCTGAAGTCTCCTGGGGAGTCAACCTGAACTCAAGAGATGCACATTGCCTGAACAAACTTACCAAGATAGCCTGTGATCCCTGGACACATTAGAATCTATTGTGGAAAAGAGGATGGGGTCAAAATTGTCTACCATCATGAAAAAATCTCCTCCCTCCCTACCAGGAGGTGCTCTCTTGAAGCACTTTCAGCCACAGGCTCATTCCACAATGGTGTGCTTAGAAGCACCTCTTGGGGTCTTTTCTATCTGCTGCTGTCAGACAATTCAATATTTCCTCCTGACATACTCTTTAAATTTTTGCACCATATATATTTATTTATTTATCAATGATTGGCTGTATTGTCTGTCCTGTGAGGCTGTATCTTTGTTTTTTATGTTTCTGCTGCTGTATGCATCTGAATTTCCCTGTGAGATTAATACAGTTTATCTAATCTAACCTAAATTAATCTAATCTAATCTAATCAAAAAAAAATTCTAACATCTAATTTTAGCTTTGTCATTCTGGGGTATTAAGTGTTGCTTGATGTGGGGAAAATTTCATTTAAATAATTTTAGCGTGTGGCTCAAAAATAACAAAGTATGTAAAAAAGTGAAGTGAGTCTACATACTTTTTGAAGGTACTGCAAAGTCCTTTTTTTCCCTTGAATTTAGCTACTTTAGGCGATTTAGGAGCAAAAACAATTTCAGCTTCCTGCTGGGTGTCTTTAGACCTTCTTTCTTTAATGCACTGGAAATGTCACTTTTTGATTTGTTGCATTTGGAACTTACAGCTGCTAAAATAAATGGGGTATCTAGTCCCTATCTCAAAATAATTTTATAGGTTTTTCCAAAAACTGCATGAAATAATGTATCTTTCTGACCCTTGATTGATGAGAGACATCATCCTCTTCTCTTAGTGGTCTGTCACCAATTATCTACTTATATCATCCAAGAAACATTTTTAAAACTTTACTTTCTCACAGGATTCATTTTGGATGGATGGGATCTTAGGTAGGTGTTAATTTTTCTTTGTATTCTTTTATTCCCTTTTATTGCTTTTAAGAAAATTGAACTTGTTGGTTCTAGGGTCGTCTGCATGCTAATTGTATTGTATGGCTTTAATGAAAAATGTCATAAAAAATGATTAAGAGTAATGGAAATAAATGTTGCTTGTACAGCATGAAACCTGTCATTTCTGTTATTCCATTAGCATGCAATACATTTCATCTCACATTTTTATTATTTAAAGCGTAGACGGCAGCACCGTGTCTGATGCATTCAAACTGTATAGTGAATGTCAACAAATGAAAGAACGTACAGTTCACTTTAGTTTAAAAATGCTGATCAGCTCACCCTGACAAGATTAGGTTGTGTGCTAAGACATCAAAGAGAGTCTTTAAATGACAGCTGTGTTTATTTAAATTTGCAATCCTAGAGTTACACTTTATAAATGAAGAGAAGTGAGTCTTCTAGAAAAGACAGATTATTTAATCAGAAATGACAACACTTACAAAGTTAATGCCAAACTATACTTTGAAAAACTTTGTAGTGCTCATAATACAATCTGGTCAGCCTTGCATCTCAAGCAATACAACATTTTGGGGGTCTCATGAGATATTACAGTATGCACCTAGAATGTCATATCCAAATACCATATTTCAGGTTTTACCCATGCTTGTATCTTAATGCATTCTTGTTTATCATGGCACCAAAGAATGGCAACATGTTGCATATTGGTCGGACGTACAACTAAGAATTCCAGTGTTCTCCTGGTAAATACTACTACTACTAAAAAGGGGGAAATTATTTTGAAAATGGGATGTCATAATGCTACCCACTGCTTTATTTAAAAAAACATTTTTAGGACTGATTTATTATTAAATACCCATTAACCTCCCTGTTTTGTTAACTTGTCCTGTAATGAACCATCCAGTGTTGTTTCCTGCCTTGTGCTTGGTGTTACCACAAAAATGATAAACATGGGGGTGCATTTCCCAAAAAGGGAATAACAAGCAATATTATGAACATAAAGAACGAATGCATTTTACAAGTTTCCCGAAGACCTTCATTAAAGTACTCCTTTGTTGAACTTATTCCCAGCATACACATCTGTACAGCATGCTGTCAATAACAGGAACATCAGTCGCATATATTTTCAGTGGTGAAATCTACAATTTTAATGTATTAGTCAAAAATCTACAAACAGGTTCAAAATGTGACACAGCAAGAAAGAACAATGGTGAACAGCAATATGGAAATCAAAGCAACACATCACTAAAGAGGACAGTTTATGGAGGATTTGGCAATAAATAACCAAATGGTGTTTTCCACACGTTCCACACGTTCAGTGCGTGCTCCACAACAGTGCATGTGCTTTGGGGCGCAGTGTTCTACTTCTCCTTAGTCACGGTTTGGAGACTCAACACTGGAGTTGGCAGGTATTTGTAAAGAGGGCACCCAGGCACCAGCAAAACACACCATTCCTTGACATCTGAAACACTCCAGAGTTGGACCAGATGTGCTGTAAGCAACATATTTACCACAAAGTCTGTAAAAGGTCCCTGATGGTGGGTTGCATATCATCTGAACATTTAATACTGAAAGCTCTATTCGACAGGTGTAGATTGGATTCAAGGGGCTGAGAGTGTGTACAGGGTGAACGTCCCATCCACTGCACCTGCAATGACAGGCATGCCTGCAATGGCATGAAAACCAGTCTTAGTGTAATGCAAAGCATTCTATTATTATTATTATCATGCAGGATCGAGTCACTATATATTACTGCCTTCTGTAGCATCCATGCAGTTGTTGCCACCACTGTTGCCAATATTTTTACTCTCAGTGCCTTTACAAAATCAATTCATTTCTGTGCAGACCATCCTGGATATGCTAAAAGCCCAGGAGCCTGGGATAATTGCTCCTGTTTTTCTCCCTCGTTGAAGCTCCTGATCACAGCAAGACAACTGGCATCACCAGTAACAGATCTCTAACTTAGTCCCAAACATTTGCCTTGGATCTCCAGACATTTATTTCTATTAAAACGGGTATCAACTGGAACTTGTTTGTGCTCCTCCTCAGTTTCCACCTTGCCTAAAAGTTCATTCCATATTGTATACCTATTACATAACATCATTAGTTTATTATTTTTTTAAATATGTGTCCTCTTTTCTGAGTTAGAATAATGGATCGAGAAGTGTGCTATATAAACAAGTGGTTCAATTGAATTTATCTCATCTAAATGTTGGGTAAAGTCCATTCATCAATTTTGTCAACATTCATATTCTGTTTTAATGTAGACTGGTGCTGAGCTCTGTCTTGAAACGTGTGAAACAAGTTCAGAGGAGGGCACCAGTCTTGGCAAGGCATGCTCATATTCACTTAGGTAATTTGGGGACCCATATTAATCTAATACTTTTAAGAATTTCGTATGAAACTGGACCAATGTCCTGGTAGAAACACCACACACAGGCCACATCAACAATAATATCTCCAGCACCATAACGCTTAGCACCAAAGCCTCCCAGGGCTGCATGCTCAGCCCACTTCTCTTCACTTTGCTAATCCATGACTGTACTGTGATGTACAGCTCCAACAGCATTATTGACAAAGTACAGAATGGAAGTGGAGCAGTTGGCCTCATAATGATCCATCCATCCATTTTCTAACCCGCTGAATCCGAATACAGGGTCACGGGGGTCTGCTGGAGCCAATCCCAGCCAACACAGGGCACAAGGCAGGAACCAATCCAGGGCAGGGTGCCAACCCACTGCAGGACACACACAAACACACCCACACACCAAGCCCAATTTAGAATTGCCAATCCACCTAACCTGCATGTCTTTGGATTGTGGGAGGAAACCGGAGCGCCCGGAGGAAACCCACGCAGACACGGGGAGAACATGCAAACTCCACGCAGGGAGGACCTGGGAAGCGAACCCGGGTCTCCTAACTGTGAGGCAACAGCGCTACCACTGCGCCACCGTGCCGCCCCCCTCTTAATGATGATACAATTAAATAGATAATCATGAAACCTCAGGAAGACCCAGACAATTCACACCCCACTTTACAGTACATCAAGAGCTCTGTGGTAGAGAGAATGGAAAGTACCAAATTCCTTGGTGTGCACTTGGTGGTGGACCTGATGATGTGGTGTATCAAAACGTCCTCCTTGACCAAGAAAGAACAGCAGTGACTCCATTTTCAGGTGTGGCTGACAAGGGCAAGCTTTCCACATTATATCCCCAAAACGTTAAAGCATTATGAGCAGTTGTATCAGTGTCTGGTATGGGAACTGTAAGGCATCCAAGCAATGGATAGTACACACTATGGACACCATCATTGTGATTACACTCCCTTTCATCAAGGATATGTTCACAAAACACTGCATTCATAATGCCTCCACCATGGGGGATCCTTCCCAAAATCCCTCTTCCCTGCTTCCATATGACAGAAGGTATCAGAGTCTGCGAACCAACACTGCCAGACTGAACTAAAGGTTCATCCTGCAGACAGTCAGGCTTCTGAATGCAATGTTACAGTTGGTCTGTCCACATGGACTCAAATTTAATTACTGCTCTGCTCTAGATTCCTTGTCCATTGTACATCTCCTAACATTACTGATTGCTGTTTGTCAGTATAATGTCCATTTGGACAGATAATTGCTCCTTTTTCTACATTCCTACATTACCCCATATAATGCTATCTGTATTATCTTGGTATTACCCTCCACTTGCCCTTTTACCTGTTTCCTCAAGGGTAAGGGTTCTCGTCAAGTTCGTTATCGGGTTGGTCTACTGTTGCACTTTAAGATGAACACACACACAGACCCTAACCACAGTGCTCTATGAATGACACACACACGCTGATTAACCCTTAGCACTTTAAACCACACAAGTGCTATAGGAATAACACAGCCTGTCATTCAGCACTTCAAGAGACTTACTTATTTTCGGCACGAACAACAATACGATGTTTTAGTGATATCTCAGACCTAAATATTACTTTTGGTCTACAAGAATACATTTAAACATACAAAGACTCAGCACTCTTGACTATAGGCCATTCATCAGCCAAGAATACCTTCTTTATCGTATCTGTCCCTTCTGTTGAGTATAGCGCCCTTTACTCTCAGCCATATAAACCTTGCAGCACAAAAATAATGGCAAAAATCCGGCTGTCACCAGGTGCTCAAAGAAATCTAACTTATTACTTCAATCACTCTAGACATTAAGACAAAGCACTGAAAGTTAAAAGCAGCATGGTATTTATTACAATAATAATAATAATACCACAAGAACAAAGAATACTAGAAAATAGGTAGTGATAGGAAAGTCTGAATATATATAGTCTTTAGAAAAAGCTTACGAAAAAGTAACAGATGACAAGGATGAATGTCCCAGGGAGGCGTTTGATTTAGCAATCGATGTTCATGATGCCTTTCTGACGACCAGGGCCGTCTTCGTCCGTTCCTCTTCTTCTTTCTTCTTCTCCCTTTGCTTCTCTTTCTTCTCCCTTTGCTTCTCTCTCTTGCTTTTCAAACCAAGGCATATTTATTATGAAATGTCATGCCTTGGTTTCACAACACATGCACCTGATTGGCTGGCTGTCAAAATGATTGATGAATTAATTCACTGTCCGTTTTCCCACACAACAAAACCTTTGATGTACTTTGAGGTATCAGTCCCAGGCTATAAACTAAACTTTGTTGTTCCAGATGTCCATCCATAAAGTGATCAATAGCCTGAGGTACCAGCTCAGCATCCTTTCCCAGGCAATAAACCAAATTAGCACTAAGCTATGAACAAAAGTAAGGTGTAAGGGAAGAAAACCTGCTTTAATTTGTCTTAGTTCATCTGTTGTCTTGTCTTGAACAAAATATAATGGAAACCAAAATGTACAGATTTTATACACCATAACACTATCATCTTCTATAATACGCTATTGCGGCTATTCATTTGTCTGTCCAGGATTTGAAATCACCTGTAGCTCGCAAACCGTTTGACCTATTGACCTGAAATTTGGCACTCATATCCAAGGTTATTCTTCTTTTTATTTTTATTTTACTGTAGACTCAACTCGTGTGGCACATGCGTACAGGCACCGTTTTCATCCCTACAACCTTCGCTGTCACTTTCCCTACCTCTTCGTATCTTAAATCAATTCTTGAGGCAAATTGAAGACTTAAGTGCCAGCTTAAATGAGAAATTAAGGAAAACATATTAAGTAATTGCAACACAAACACTGACTTAATCAGTTTTAATGTGAAAAGATGCCGACGAAAGAAGAGAAGAAGCGGGCCGCTAGGGTGGAGAAAGGAAGAGCTGCTCAGGAAGCAGCAACAACCTCTGAGCAAATAAATGGTAAACATACAGAGAAAGAGTATGAAAACTATGAACGCTCAAGTCAAGTGTATTCACTGCACATTATCGTGCAGTGCGGCGTTACTGGTATTGTCATATTTATTGGCTAAATATTGCACTGTGGCCCCAGGAGATATAATTTCATACCAGTGTATAATGTACCAAGGTATGTGTAAAGATGGTATGACAATGAAGCTCACTTGACCTGACTTGAAAAAGTCACACAATTGCAGAAAGAATGTGCAAACTCCACACATGCAGTGACTGAGCTGGGATTTGAACCCAGATCTCTTAGGCTAACTTGATTAACTTGGCTCTTGCCAGGTCAGTAGTGAAGTGACCATGTTACATTTCTGTTTTTCTGACAGCAAATGTGATTTTTTCAGTATTAGTTACAATACAAAATATGAAAATTACATTAGTTGTTTATTGTAGGAATGGAATTAAACTGCATCTAAATCTTTACAGGCAGGTCTGGTGAGCCATTGTCCTTCAGCTCACAGTACGAAAACACTAAATGGCTAATGCAACAAAGGCCTTTACACTGAACGTGTTGCCTTTGTTTTTGTTCCATGTGTTATGGATTGTTTATTCTTGTGTGCATTGTTCCATTATTGAATGAACAGTGTAAATGGGTTTATTTGGCAAAATAGCATTTTTTTCGATGAATAAGAGAGCTATTTTCTTGGCCAGTGGAATCAGCCATTACTAACTTTATGAATCAATTGAACAATAGACTTCTTTCATGTGTGGCTTGTGAGTCACTAACATTTAAGACTTTTAATATGAGTGCCAATGTCTCTAATTCATTTTCTGTACCTGTGGGCACAGTTTAATGGGGGCCATCAGATGCACATATTATCTATATATATAGTTCACTAAGGGCACGCAAGACAGTGAGCGCAAGCAAGACAGAGAGCCAGGCCTGCCAACTATAAGACCATGGGATACACTCGACAGAGCCTCGCCCACCAACTCTAACCCTCCTACCGCGTCATGGGTTACGCATGAAAAAGCCACAAACACCCACTCTAACCCTCCTCCCACATCATGGGGAATGCACGACAAGGCCCTGCCCGCCAACTCTCACCCTCTGCAGGCTTCCAACATCGCTCTCGAGGCAATTATATGGCGACATCAACTTCTCAATTGTCACTCTGAAACAACTCAATACGCAATCTATATTAAGTGTCACCAATGAAGACTCACTAAACCTTAAAGAACAGGTGCTGAAACTTATCCCTAACAATGAAGTAACTTTCACTATTGTTGACTCCATCGTCACAGACAATCCTGCACATCAACTTGCATTCCCCGAAGAATTTCTTAATAGTCTTATTCCCACTGGCATGCCTCCACATAAACTCAAAATTAAAACTGTTTCAGTCATCATGCTTCTCAGGAACATCATGCCAGCAAAAGGTCTCTGTAATGGCACTAGACTTTCTGTTACCAGCATTCACTGCAATGTACTGGAGTGTAAGACTATCACATCTGCTACCTCACAAACTGTCCTTATTGCCCGGATTTCTCTGATCCCATCAGATTCTAATTTGCCTTTTACTTTTACACGCAGACAATTTCCTGTTAGATTGGCATTTGCAATGACTATTAATAAGGCACAAGAACAAACTTTCAAAAAAATCCCTGTATCTGCCAAAACCTGTTTTCACTCACGGACAATTGTATGTTGATATCTCCAGAGTTCCATCTTTTCATTCACTGACAGTTGTATCCTCAAACCCTCCCCATTTGGACAACTGTGTCTTTCAGGAAGTGTTCACTCATCAATAAACAATTATGCGGTGTATGTTACGCCGCGGGTTGGCTAGTTGAAATAAATTTCTAATAAAGGGTTGTTGATTTTGTTAAGGCCAACGTAAATACATTAATAATCAATGATTATGGTAATTTAATTTATCCTGCCTAAGCAACTGTTTCTTGCACGTCACCTTCTCTTGAAACAAGAAAATATTCTGTTGTACAATAATTATGGATTAGTTTACTATTTCACTTGTTACTTGTGTAGTTTGTATACAGTATTTACCTTTTGTACATGTCAGACAGACTCTCCTTTCAGCAAACAGATCCTCAAGCAGCTATCTAAATGACCCCAAAGTCACCTGCATGTGTCTGTGTGCTCGAAGGTCGAATCTGCTGCCTTTATATGCAGCAGTGTGGCAATCTGAGCAAACCTCAAACACGTGTCACACACACCATCCTAATAAATAATTTAATAAATAAAAATGACCTTTTCATGAAGTAAATGAAAAATTAAAAAACACTACAACTTTAAATCAATCCTCCTATTTTCTAAACTCATCTATCTAGAGCAGAAACTCAGGGAAGCTGGAGCCTAACCCAGCAAGTGTTGGGGACAAGGCAGGAACAGTCTCTGGACAGGATGCCAGTCCATCGTCGGGTGAAAACACTCACTTACCACACACACATATCAGGGGCCGATTTAGCATTTTCGACCCACCTATCCTGCATATCTTTCAAAACAGATAATTCAATCCTAGAACACCTGAATATCATGTCATGCTTACATTTTCTAGCTTGAATAATTATAAGGAAGGGTTTATTTTGCCAATAAACAGACAAACAACAAAAAATTATTAACGGAACTTGCTCTCTTTTTAATAATATCAAAGTTTTAAGTGTGTTATTGTGAAATTTAGGTTGTATTGTAACTGTGTATTACAAACAATTTATTATATGTGACTTTGAATATAAAGTAAATATATAGTAGTACAGTTGTGACTTAAAAAAGCAGCTATGCTTTATGGTTTGTCTGGCTTCCTCCAAGCCTAAATGTTTAAACTAGGCCCATGATAAGACCTTCAGAGGAACAATTTTCACACACATTCACACAGAAGCATATCTTAGAGAAGAGGGACGAAAACTCTAAAAAAGGGAAAAAAAAACAACAAAAAATGGGGTTCTGCAGAGGTGATGAGTTGTGCCAACCACTGTGCCACCCAGCACTACAGTTTTGTCATTAAACTTTAGTCTTCGTTTGGAACTTATGTCTTGTTTATGTCATCATTAATAACCAAGGTCTGTTGTAGATGCCTTCACTTATCTGGGAAGGCAGACTGTGACAACCTTTGCCATTGAACCATAGATAAGGATGTGTATCGAGATATCCAGAATGTGTGTGATCTTCATGGATGGGAACATATGGACCTGTGCAGTCAGACTCCATAAAAACTTACATTAGTATAGGCTGCATGAAAGACTGGATTAAGACCGCCACTGGCCCCTGGGTGTTGAAGTTCAAAAGGCCCCCTTGACATCACCCCACCTTGCTACCCCACTAGGCCCACACATATACTCAGACAGGAACAGCACATGTGTCAATGATAAATCAGGTACAAGGATTAAAGTAGAAAAACAAAATCCAAAGCTTTATATCAGGTCAATTGCATGTCTTTTTTTGTTCCTTAGTGTATATGAGAAGGAATGTAAGAACGTAACTGGTGAGTGCAACACCACATTAGATTAGATTCAGCTTTTTTGTATTGTAGTTTAACATCTAACCAGAAAGTACAAATAGTAGAGAAGAGTGCAATAGACAGTGGGTACAAATACTACATTAAAGTGCAATAGATAGTAAGGTGCAATAAGTCAGCATTCAAATGAAAAAAAAAATATATATACACACACACACACACACATATATATATATATATATATATATATATATATATATATATATATATTACACACACATGTGAGTAGGAGACAGCTAAAGGACCTGAATAAATGCCAGGGGGGGGCAGAGTGTGCTGACTGTCTCTCTCAGTTCCATTGCAGACCATTCCCCGGAAATCTTGCCAGGGCCCAGCACCTCTGATGACATCATGTCCGGCTCGGACACCTCTGATGATGTCACTTCCGGCTCTTGAATAGATGACATCATTTCCTCCATCAGCCCTTAAAACCGCCATCTTACCTCCAAGTCTTCAGTTCTGTTTTGGACTCAGTCTTGTGAACATCTCCGCTCAATAATTTGAAACTTTTTTGCAGCCAGGATATAATATACGGGTGTCTGCCTAAAACCTTTATAATGTCTGGAGAGTCTTTCTTCTCACAGTGGCATAACCGGCAGGATTTTGGTTCCCTGGAGAAACTGGGACAGGACCAAAGAAATAACCAGGTGAGAAAGTACTGGGGCTGAGTTTCCAAGTGGGGTGCTTGTCCGTGGGTCAGGAGTAACTTGGTGTAGGCTCCGCTTCCTAAATATGAAACCGGGCTAATATTTTCTCAAAGGAAGAATATGGATGAGACTTACAGACATTCGCTGGTTCCTATGGAGGAAACGAAAAGGGCTCACTATGTTCTCTCGGAGGAGAGAGCTGAGCTGCCCATTGGGGTTACGATCCCAGACAAGCATGGGCTTTCCCCAGACCAGCAGGTAGAAACTATAAAAACTCCTTCAAAATAGTGTAGCAGATAGCCTGCCTATTTCTATTAAAAGGACTCCCCAAAACATTTGCCCAGCCAGTCTGGGTAGACTTCCACAACATGGAGAAGCTTATAAAGCTCCTAGAAACATTTAAGCCAACCTCGCAATCCAAGTGAGCAGAACGGTCCTCTAGTGGATTCCATGGGGATTACATCACACAAACTAGGTTTTTTTCATGTAAACTACAGCCTGTTCCAAAGTTCCCCGGCCTCAGGGCATGCAAACTGCTGGAGGACAAGGAGGGATGCAGGTGTATGGGGAGAGGCAGTTTTTGTGCATTTGTCAACGCCCTCTCTCTAGCACATACGGGAGTAGTAATAGTTAATGGCTATAAAGTCGAAGCACTCCTCGAATCTGGCAGCAACATTTCCATTGTTGCTTGCCGATATGTATCATCGTGACAGTAGATAAAAATAAAGATCAGTATTACCTGTGTATATGGGGAAACCTGTAAATATAAAACCACCCGATGTTTCATCAGCTATGGAGGATCACTGAAAAAAATCCCAGTGGCAGTCCTGCTGAGTTCACCTTTTGCAGTGATTCTAGGGCAGGACTGGTTAGATATTGAAAGCGGTGTACTAATTATTACTCCCAGACAAAACTTAGGCCTAGCTATAGATGAGGATGACTCGACTTTAGCTGTCTCCACGCCGTGTAATCTGCTGGCGGAGAGAGATACAGAAGTCCAAGAGGTATTCAGGGAGATTCCTGGGCTGTCGCAGGCGGACATGTCATCACCCCATGCCTCGATGAGCCGGGAGAAATCCCCACCCCTTGAGATCAGACTGGACCGTCTCTCTGAAATGTACTTTCAGTTCCGAGAAACACCGGCTTCTTTCATAAGGGAGCAATGGACTGATGACTCCCTGAAACATGTAAAAAATGCAGCAGTCAATGGCCAACACACTCATCAGCCCATGCCACAGGGTCCTCACTTTGTGATAGACAATGACCTGAGCATGAGGGGGAGGTGAGAAAGTTGTTGTTAATCCCACGAATTTATTGGTGGCATGAATTAGCACATGCCCACATCCTAGGAGGCCACTTGGTCACAGAGAAAACACTAGAGCGGATTAAGCTCCAATTTTTTTGGCTGGGAATTAATGAGGAGGTTCACCGTTTTTGCGTCTCTTGTCTGTCAATTGCGGCAAATTCCTAAAAGGGACCGAAGTCCTCTCGTACCCTTTCCTTGATTGATGTTCCCTTTGAAAGAATTGGGGTTGACATTGTAGGACTCTTAAAGCCCTCAGCCCGAGGACATAAATATATTTTAGTCCTCGTTGATTATGCTACTCGATATCCTGAGGCTGTTCCCCTGCGCTCAGCCACATCGAAAGCAATCGCACGGGAACTTGTAGGGGTTTTTACACGTGTCAGTTTCCCTAAATATGTCCTTATGGATCAAGGGACGCCATTCACCTCGGAGACGTTCAGGGAAGTTGCCACGAGTAGACAACCTCCTCGAGAGGCTTGGAAAAGCTCAATATTTGACCACGCTGGACATGACAAAGGGGCACTGGCATGTTCCTTTAATGGACTCCGCGAAGGTTAAGACTGCATTTAGCACCCCTAGCGGACACTGGCAGTATCGTGTCCTTCCATATGGGCTACACGGGGCTCTGGTAACCTTCCAGCATCTGGTGGACAAAGTGCTCAGGTCTCATAACTCATACAGTGCTGCCTACCTGGATGACGTGGTCATCTATTCCAGCACATGGTAAAAGCGGTATTGCGGACACTTGGTGAGGCTGGGCTTCGGATTAATCCCAAGAAATGTTTCTTTGGATTGAGCGAAGCCAAGTATTTAGGCTACCTGGTGGGTCGGGGTACCGTGAAGCCGATGAAAGTAGATGCCATTTTGAAATGGCCCCGTCCGCGAACCAAGTGGCATGTCCAAGCTTTCGGATTAACGGGGTACTACCGCCGGTTTGTGCCCAGGTTCTCGGAGAGAACGGTGCCCTTGACTGATTTGACAAAGAAGAGGGCCCCAAACATTGTGGTATAGACTGAAAAGACAGGCGCTGCATTTAGTGACTTGAAGCAGGCCCTTACGTCCGCACCTATTTTGAAAGCACCTAACTTTTCTTTGCCTATAGACAGATGTTTCGGACACAGGCCTGTGGGCCGGGTGAGCCAAACCGTCGACGGTGTGGCAGACCCCATCCTGTTCCTGAGCCGGAAACTGTTGGAATGCAGTGGTGGAGAGGGAGGCTTTCGTGAATAAATAGGCAATTACTCAGCTGAGGTACTGCCTGTTGGACCAGGAATTCACCCTTGTCACGGACCATGCACCTTTACAGTGAATGGCCCTGCACAAGGAGTCGAATCCGTGGGTCACCCGGTGGTTTCTTGACCTCCAAGTTTTTGCTCATTCATCATCGGGGCTCTCTTCACACCATCGCCGATGCTCTTTCTCGGGTTTACGACCTCTTGGTTAGGGCTGCCCGACGCAACGGCTCTGAGCTGAGGGGGGTCCTTGTCACACATGTGCACATGGGAGGCAGCTAAAGAGCTTGAATAAGGGCAATTCCGAATCAGACCAGGATGTGGCAGAGTGCACTGACTCTTTTTCTCCCTTTCCTGCAGACGATTCACGGGAGATTCTACCTGGCCCTCTTGACGTCACTTCCAGGCCAGAGCCTATGGAATAAGACCTTGCTGGCTCTGGCCCCTGTGATGTCACGTCCGGGCTCGAACCAATGGCTGAAGACCCTTGTGAACCCGACCCTGTTGACCCCACTTCCTGTCTTTCCCTTTTAAAGCCTCCAACTTTTCCCTATTCCCTCAGTTCTGTTTTGGACTTGGTTTTGTGCACATCAGTGCTGTTTACATTTTCGCAACTTTGCAGCCAGGATACCAAATATACAGGTGGCTTCCCCAAACTTCTATGACTCAGAGTGGAGTTTGTGACAATAAATATGTGTATATATATATTGTTATAATAATAATAGGCAAAGCCCTCACTGACTGACTGACTGACTGACTCACTCACTCACTGACTCATCACTAATTCTCCAACTTCCCGTATAGGTAGAAGGCTGAAATTTGGCAGGCTCATTTCTTACAGCTTACAAAAGTTAGGCAGGTTTAATTTCGAAATTCTGCGCGTAACAGTCATAACTGGAACCTACTACCAAGCACAGCTGAGAACCTTCAATGCATGTACTCCGAGCGGCTTACGTGAACTGACTGTGAACGCAGTACGCAGACAAAAAGCAACAGCTTCAAAGAGCTCTGAACAAAAAACGCATTACACAATTGAGAAGGCAGCAAAAGAATATGAAGCGAGTGACGCATATAAGCATATTCATAAGTGCAGCTACTGCGGAAACAAAGCACACGGTGGAAAAAGTCAATGTCCAGCTAAAGGAAGACAGTGTAAAAAAACCCATGCATGCAGTGTGTGATGTCTCAAATAAAGAGGAAGACGAGCTGTTTATTGATGCAGTAAGAAAGGAATTGATGAATAAAACCTGTTATCTTTACAATGGTTGACAAACACGGCTTTGCCTCTAGTGCTGACGTCCAAGGTTCGATTCCCGGGAGGGGGTGCAGTGAGTGTGTACGCCTGATGAGCCCAGAATTAGGGTGAAACATGTGTTGCATACTCTTTGCATTATTTGACAGTAAAACTATTTCAACCATTCTATGATCTGCTTCTCGCAACTGAAAGAGGGCACCGTGGCAGATGTTAGCCGACTTGCTGACCAACCACAAGCGTTACCTGGTAGGTAACCACCCATACAGTCAGATTTTGATTCAGACTATGAATGCTTTGAATGTAATTACCACGATCTACATACTGTCAAATAAACAAACCACACGCCGTGGTGCAACGCAAGAGGCTTAGCCTCTAGCGCTGACGTCTGAGGTTCGATTCCCGAGAGGGGGTGCAGTGAGTGTGTACGCCTGATGAGCCCAGAATTAGGGTGAAACACATGTCACATTATTTGACAGTAAAACTATTTCAGGAGCAGCAAGACTTTTGCATACAACCCGGAAGTGCATCATAGTCACATGAACAAAAAGACTGACGTACTTCCGGGATGAAAAGAAGAGTTTTGGATCTGACCTGGAAGTGCTAAGAAGTCACATGGACAGGGGTTCAGGAGCACTGCTGGGTCACGGACTATATAAAGGACTGTGGGAGATCCCAGAGTTGAGCTGAGCTGGGTGGAAGGGTGGCAAAGCGTCTGGGAGTGGTGGAGTATTATTGATTATTGTTTTGGAGTATTGTTTATGAGTATTGTGGAGAGGAGGATGCTTTGTGCACTGTTTATTAATAAAAAGTCAACTTGTTGGACTTTTACCTGATGGAACCGAGGGTTCAAGGGAGCGATAGCGCCCCCTATGTGTCACAATATATATAAAATTGAATTTACAGGTAGTAGTATAAACAAGAAATGATGTAGATATGAATACTGATCAGTATGTACAGATATGAATAATTATATATATATGAAGTATATTATGTATACAGAATAGATATATGTAAACAGATGAAAACATATACATATACTGTATAGAGTCCACCCAGAAGTTATTGATCAACTATGGAGTGGTAATGATTGAGAGTTCAGAATGGGGATGGTATTATGAAAGAAACTGTTACTGATCCTGCTGGTGTGGGACCGAAGGCTCCAGTAGTGCCTCCCTATTGATTGTTTGGTGATGAAGCAACACCCTGCAACGGATAGTGAGGACAGCTGAGAAGATCATCGGAGTCTCTCTTCCTTCCATCACGTATATGCACACCACACACTGCATCCACAAAGCTTCCAGAATTGTGGAGGATCCAATGCACCCTGCACATTAACCATTATCCTGCTGCTGTCTGGAAAAAGGTACCAAAGCATTCAGACCTTCACTACTAGAATGTGTTGTAATTTCTTCCTTCAAGTCATAATACTCTTAAATATTAAGGGACTAGATTAACAGCATACATAAACCTTCCCTTTCAACTAGGCCATGTCTTTATACTTATTATTATATTTATTTATTATTATACTGTGTAGCGAGCGGCTGGGGGCGGTACCCAGTCGGGACGCCCGTAAGGACCGAAAGAGGGATCACTGGTGTGTATGGGGACCACGGGAAAGGAGCATGGAAGCTCAACCCTATAGGGGCCTGTCGTCACCGCCAGGGGGTGCCCAGATGCCTGAAGAGCTCTGGTCCTCAGCACTTCTGCCACACCTGTTATTGCTGGGGAGACGAAGACCAGGGTCACCTGGAGTGCTTCCGCGTGCGTGGCTGGCACTTCCGCTACACCAGGGTGGGCTGGCAGAGGTTCATTGGGAAGCACCTGGAGCACGTCCGGGTGAATATAAAAGGGGCCGCCTCCCTCCATTCAATGGCTGGAGTCGGGTAGAAGAGGACGGAGCTCGAAGGAGAAGAGTGGAGGTGGTCAGGAAAAGAGAGAAAGGCATTGTGAGAGGCCTGGACTGTGGGTGATTAATACAGGAGTACTGGGTTGTGTGTGTGTGGCTGAGTTAGTCTATTATGTTTTATATTTTTGTGAACATTTTATTTTTGTGTCTCAAAACTATTTTTTTTATACTGAAATTCTTCTGTTTTATATATTGTGAATTTTGTTTAATGTGAATGCTGTCATTGTATCTTTTGTATATAGTTCCTGTTTGCCTGTTGTACCGGGGCTTTAATTAATGTAACACCCATAGGACACACATGCAGTGTACAGTAGACTCCTGACAAAGGTTCGATGATGCTTTTGCAGGTAAGGCGCTTCTCAATACTCTCCGTCTCTTGTGTAAGCTGACAAGTTTTGAATTGGTGTTTTCTGTCTGAAATTGCATGGAAACATCATGTAATATGGTTATTAATGTATTTTGAGGTTCTATCGTCACTTTTGGTCGGCAGAAATGGATTTTAAAAGTGTTTGGTTTAACGGAGATCCAGCCTCATTAGCATATTGTTTGGCTTGCTATAGGAGACTGAGAAAGCGCCTGACGCTGTGTGTGCTGACTGTGCCCCTTACTGCTTGTTTTGTAGGTATGTTACTATGTTAATTATTGTCCTTCATTGTTATTGTTTATATGCATTTGTTACATTTGTATTTATTGTATTTGTGTATATATGTAAAAAAAGATAAAAAATTCGATGACGCTTTTGCAGGAGACTGAGAAAGCGCCTGACGCTGCGTGTGCTGACTGTGCCCCTTACTGCTTGTTTTGTAGAATAAATGGCAGAATCCGGATATTGGTGTGTCTGTCTTCCTTTAAAGCATCAGCAACCATTCTAAAGCCGCTACATGTGCACTATAAATAAAGATGTACAATAAATGTGTGTTGGTGCTTGAACCATCGGTGTCCACCTGTCTTTGTCAGGGCCAGTCTCCACAACTGTTACATTCTTTTTAGTTCCAGTGTCATGTATACATCTGTTCTTTCTATTACGATTTTGTCACATTTTGACACAAGCTTCTACTTTTGCACCTTTAGATTTAATAAATGTGTATTGGTTGGCGCTGCACTGTCTTGTTTTACCAGTGTTTGTCTTTGCACTGTATTGTAATGTTTGCACATGTTTTCACACAAGCACTTCACACTGTGTAGAATAAATAAATACGACGGCCAGTCGCACAAAGCTTTGGGTAACCCCCCCATATAATGTCCAGTGGACAGGTCAAAATAAAGTTGCCACAAAATAGGAATCAACCAAAACATTCAACAAAGTAACAGTGCAAACATAGGGGTATTTATACAGAACTAAAGATGGCTACAGGAAATTTAGAAGGGAAAGTGACATCATTACTTCGACTTGAATGTGACTTCATCCGGAAGGGACGGAAGAACAAGTTGGCCATTTTGGCTCCGCGGTACGGAAGTTTACTTCTCATCTTTTTTTCTGCAGGAAGAGAGAGAGGCTAGTACCCTTCGGTAGCCCTTTGTCTCGCGATATTTTACTCACCTGTGGGTTTGTTGACTGCCCCCGAAGTGCGTGTGTGTGACAACTGTTATGTGTAATTTTTTGTAGGCTTGTGTTTTAGGTGGCACCATGGTCCTGAAGGAATGTTGTTTCGCTTCACTAGGTACTGTATTAACTTTATATCATTGAAATTACAATAAAAGCTGCCTGACTTGACTTGAATTTGAAGCTGGAAACACACTCCACCTCAACCCTATTTATATGGATGGGAGCATGTCTGCTGCCTTTTGTTTTCCCATAATCCATAATGAGTTCTTTGGTGTTGTTGGTGTTGAGGCCAAGGTGGGTGTCAGCACACCATGTTCCCAGGTGCTGACTCTTCATTGTCACTGATCAGTCCTATTACTGTTGTGTTGTCTGCAAACTTCGTGATGGAGTTGAAGCCATGTTAAGGGACCCAGTCATTGAGGAAGAAGGGAGTAGAGGTGTGGGCTGAGTACACAGCCCTGCGGAATGCCAGTATTCAAGATCAGGGTAGAGGATGTGTGGTTGTTTAACCTAACAGACTGGGTTCTGTTAGTTAGAAAGTCTAATGACCAATTACAAAGAGTGGTTCTGATGCTGAGGTTGCTGAGTTTATTTACCAGATTGTTGAGAATGATATTTGTTGATATTAGCTCTGCATTTACTGCTAGCATCTTATCACAGAAGTTGTTGTTGTCCAGGTTTGTCAGGGAAGAGTGAGGAGCTGAGGAATATGGCATTCTCCATTGACCTATTGGGATAATAGGCAAATTGGTAGAGACCTAGTGTGGGAGGTAGACAGGATCTGAGGTGGGCCAGAACCAGTCTCTCAAAGCACTTGGTGATGATGGGGCTGAGTGCAACAGGACAACAGTCATTCAGGCTCGCTGGAGAGGACAGTTTAGGCACTGGTACAGTCATTGTGGACTTAAGGCATGTGGTGATGATAGCTGGGGCCAGAGACAGGTCGAAGGTGTTATTGAAGACATCAAGCAGTTGCTTAGCACAGTCTTTAAGCACATGCCCAGGTATGCCATCAGGTCCAGTAGCCCTGCGTGCATTAATATCATTCAATCTGCTCAGTGTAGATTGTACAGTGGAAGTGGTAAGTCTGAGGGACTATTCATTTTGGTTGCAAGTGTTTTGTTGTCCAGATCAAAATGAGCATAAATTACTCTCACTGCACCACTCAGAGTATATACAGTATATCACTGTATCTGACTGGGGAATCAAAGATCTACAGAAGCTGAGAAAGAGAATTATCGGTATACAGCATCAAGCACACGCTGCCTCAGCCATGCTGTCTATTGAAATTCTTTCACACAGCAAACATTTCAAAGCCTTTCCTGTACGGACCTCACGGTTCAGAAACAGTTTCATCCCAAGAACTATAAATGCACTCAATCAAGTGCTCCTTGTAGAACTGTCTGTACTTATAAGTAGAATTACCTCACTGTAAACTTGCACTACAGTTATAAAATTGCACAACCTGAGGTACTTCATAAAGCGTGTATTTACATATGATGATGATATTTTTAAGATGAAATGCAGCAAAATGTGTTTATTATATTATACAGATAAAACTTTAACTTCATTTAAATAATCTATATTGTCAATAGTTAAACATTCCAGGACACGGAGCCGCAGTGCTAGCTATTAGCTTGTACGCCGTTCAACAATTGTTCCTGCCTCATGCTGTATTCTTACTGGGACTGGCGTGACACTGGAGGGATAGATGGATGGAATAATTAAACATGTACTATGAAGATATTTAAATGTTCCTTAAAAGTTTTGAAGAATCTGCGTTCTAAGCTTACAGATGGCTTAATGTCTATTACAGAGCTGATTGTGTGGCGATTGGGTATTTGGAGAAAGAAAAGTAATGACAGGAATTGGAGGTTAGTACGTTTGAAAGAGACAGTACTTCTGTACTAAACCATTAGAAGGTTGTGCATGGCGCAGCAAGCATCTGAGACATGAACAATCACTGCGCCACCGTGTTCCCATGTTTAATAACATGATTTAACTCCTACCATTATGAAAATGATATCACGTATACATCTCAGTATTTTAATTATTCAGACAGCTGTAATATCACGAATGTAATGGATTCTGTGTCCTGTCGGAGGAAGAGAAAGCCGGTTTAAGAAGCAAGTAGTGATTCAAACACATAGAGCACATAGAAGATCAATTACAAAACAAAGCATTTAACTTGCTACTTTAGTTACGATGGGATTTGAGAAACTAATAAATTAAACAATTTTAAGATGAAATTTCTGATGTTCTACTTTAATGACAAAATAAACTACATGATTAAAGTGAAAATTTCGAGATTAAAGTTGACATTTCGTGCTTTTTTCCCACCGTGTACCTATTTTTTTTTCTCGCCTTTTCATGGCGACTTTGATATGTGGCAACTTCTTTTTTATTTCGAGCACTGTGCGAGTTTGTGAACTTGAGCTTTCGAGTGTTTCAAAAACACATTATGTCACTCGATTGACTTCCTTCTGTTGTTTATACCACTGTTTAAACCAACAAATATAATATGTTTTTCCTTGCCTCCACTTGGTATTCGCTGAAATTCTTATATTTTCCCCCGTGCTTTTTCCATTGTCTTTTCACAGAAGGCTGATCTTAATGGCTATTTATATTGATTTGCATAGTCAAAGAGGCAGAATTCTGGGAGGAGTTGGGGCAGGACAGCTGGCGCGTGCATGAGAGTTATTTTTCACACTGACCGGGATTTATGTAGCGGAAGAACGTGGCATTTGGCGAACACACATATTCCTGCATCTGGAATTTTTTGTGCGTAAGCACATTTCGGCTTTTGTGCTTACACCATGTTATTGTGCAAATTCTACATACGGTGTTATGCATGGGGCCCCAGGACTGCTCATTTCAGGTCCTGAAAGGTATTAAGTTGTAATTGAAACAGTTCTCTAATTTAGAACCTATTTGAGATGTAATTAGTAATTTCAAGGTTTAATGACATCTTCATTTATTATTTTCTGAAATTCCTAGGTTGTAATGCTTGCTATAGTGACTGCAGATTTTCTTCTCCTCTCTTTTCTTGGATGTTAAAATATCAAGAATGAGGCTGAAGCTAATATGCCAGAGAGGAAAGATACTAAAGCACATCCTACGCAGTTGCCTGAAAGCACTGCGTGAGGGTAACTATTAATGATGTGATGACCATGTGGTTAATTTAATTGCAGAAACCATCCGTAGTGCCAGACCAAGTCTTTCAGACTAGTGAGGCAGTGAACTGAGAAAAGCCCAAACTTCAGTCAAGGGCAGCAGTGGGGCTGTTGGGAACAGTGCCTATCTGGCAGTTGAAGGCAGATCTGATTTGAAGACAGCTTTGCTTCCCATACAGCATCACAGACCCCACCATAAGGCCTGATGTCATCTTATTCTCAAAGACATCCAAGCATGTGGTCATGCTAGAACTCACAGTTCCTTAGGAGGAGAGGATGGAGGAAGCCCATATATGCAAGAGTGATAAGTAATTACAGCTGGAAGGAGACTGCTGCAGATGGGGGTGGCTGACATGGTGTGGGCACATAGAGGTGAGCTACAGGGTTGCAAGGCCTACAGTCTTCTGGACATCACAGATGTTTGCAACAGTAAAGCCACCAGAACAATAACAAAGATAATAGAAAGAGCCTCCAGATGATTGTGGATTAAATGGAGTAAATTGGGGTCACTTGCTACTTGTAGAGTAGCAAGGAACTGATCACACCATGCTGGGTCACCTAGGTGAAGGTGTGTGTTGTTCAAACAACTGATGACCCCAGGTTACATGACTGATAATTAGTCCAAGTGCATAAACAGATAAATGTTGTAATTTTCTTTAGTACAGTACAGTCATGTGTTGACTCACGGCTCCATTTTGGACTGGATATTTGGCAATATGTCTAATGTACGTCAGTCAAAAAATGTACAGGTCATTGCAACTGAGGTACTGTGGGTTACCTGTAGGCATGCTTTAACTGCCAACTTGCAAAAACCAATCTTCGAGTCTCAGCGGCCACCCATTTTCCATATAAGGAAAGGTGGTGTGACCTAAATGTATAAGAATCAGCCATTTAGGGCAGTGTCGATAAAACAAACCTTTAAAGGCCATCCAAGAGTCAGAAAATACTTGAGATCCTGTGAAATAATAATAATAATGAAAGATTTATTACTCTTTATAAGGCACTTCTATCTTCTTTATGGAAGAAAAAACTGTGAATCATCTGCACAGATCAGAAATAAAACGATGTGCTACTTGCGTGAAGCGAGACATGAGAAAATGCCGCATGCCATTGCCAATCAGTGTCCCAAAAAGAGATCTCTGTGAAAACAATGACAGAATTTTTTTACTTATTGTTGGTCTGTGGCCATTTGTTGGTTGCAGATTCTAGTTTATCGCTCTATGGCTGTCAGCGCTGCTGCAGCTATATGCTAGAAAAAAGGCAAATAGCCTTTGTAGTCTGTAGCGGTTGGTTTTGGCAATTTCTAGAACATTATTACCCTATTGTTTACCCATTGCCGTAAGTATGTATTACCTTCACTCGCTCAGCCATAACATCAGAGGGTTCTTCCAACAAGAGGTTAATTCCTGCTTAGAAATGACTTTTTTGCTTTTTGCCCTGCATTTGTGCTCAGAGTGGGGTTGCAGAATTTATAAAATATAACACTTTGTCCTTTATAATTCCCTTTTCTGTGATGCCCCTTTCAGGGTGGATTCCTGCCTTATGCCCAATGCACAATTGTGATTTATAACTGCATCCAGTACATGAAACGAGTCCACTTGCGAGAAAGTATTTTAATGGAATGAGAATTCTAAATGTTCTGTTATCTTGGCTCTTTGTTAAAATTTGTCTTGAAAAGAGAAACAAATGTACAGTTAACAGGGACATTTTGAATCCACAAAGGCAGTGTAGTAACTATTGGATGAAAAGTTAATTAAAAATTAGAATTGAACATGTCTGATTTTGAACGCAGTGCTAGATATATTACTTTACTTGATTTTTTTCTTATTGGTGTCCCCATCAAGGGTTATTTCAGCTTTGGACTCAATGAAGCTAGAACTGATTCCGGTCCTCCAGGAAACTACAATGGATTAAGCAGGACTGATAATGTTATATTATGTAATGAAAATGTTTTAAAAATTTCATCCATCCATCCATTTTCTGCAACGTATTCAGGTCTGGGTCACAGGGGAAGCAGACTAAGCCCAGACATTCCCTTTTCCTGCCACCTCCTCCAACTCCTCCGGTGGGATACCAAGGGGTTACCAAGCCAGTTGAAAGATATAATCTGTTCAGGATGTCCTGGGTCACATTGAAGGGATCGATCCAGTTGGGGTGGTCCAGACATTTGACTAGAGGCCTCCCTGGTTGAGGTGTTTCGGACAAGTCCAACCAGGAGGAAACCTCTGGGAAGACTCTGGACACTCTGAAGTTTGAAAAAGTCATTGAAATGAATATATTTTGCATCTTATTGTTTAATTGAAAATAATTAAACTGTGATGTTTAAATATAACACCTTGTTTTTTTAGACAGGGATCTACACAGCAGATGATGGCCACTTGCCTAGAGAAAGTGCCATTCAACAACGACACTGCAGAAGAAAAATACAGGTAACCGCTGGTGGAGTCAAATATCATTACTCCTTTAGCTTGCATATACACTGTTATCAGTATCCCACCTGATACTTCCTTCTTGCCTACCTCATTGTTCAGTTAGCAGTATATTAATGAAGATCACTTGTCCTACCCTGTTCTGCATTTTATGGAAAACAGATGCTAACCCAATGCAAATTCTTTTAGCTAATTCTGTTCCATATAAGCAAGTGTCAGTGTACTATCGGGTGTGCATCTATTTTAGAGCTGGATCTGCTGAGATGGGCTCCCCCTTGATGAAGAAAGTTCTAAAATGGTGGGTTTTGCATCATGTCCAGCTCCAGCTCATGGCTGTGTCCTCCTTCTCATCCACCTGCCTGGTTCCTTATGGAATCAAATTTCACTGACCCTTGCTCATTGCAAGATCTACTGTTAATCCTGCTAAAGGTGAAAACATCAAGGTTGACTTTAGGGCCCATGCTGTCTTATACTTTTGATTAAGGGCATCATGCTGAGAAACTGTTATCCCCTAAAATAAAACAGCATTCCCATACTCCCTACTTTCATAAAACTGTCCTGTCAGTGGGTGGCAAGATGTGCAATTTTTCTCTCTGTAGCCCTTTTTGGTGATCTGTTTGACAGTCAGGCCTTATGACATTATAGTCTCACTTTCATCTTCACGATTTTATTTCATTTGCAACTCTAATTCCTTTGCACCTGCTTATATCTTTGTTTTGCTCATTTTCTCCCTTAAAGATGTCTGTCTCTACTCTTTATTCTAGAAACTGTAAATCTACCTACAAACACTTTCTTTAATCTCACAATGGTCCTGTGATTTTCCTTATCTGTTGCTTCCTCTCTGCTGGCAAAATGGTTTTAAGAATATGAGATTTTGTTCCAGACACCCTAACTCAAAATAATAATAGCCTTTACCCAACTCCCTGTAAATGGTATCTCACGAGTATTTCTCCTGATTCACTATGCTATTTGTGTTCACTTGGTTTACCTGGCACCTTCCTCCATATGTTTTGGCATTGCCCTCCTCTGTTCCTGCTTTCTGGTTGCAGATAAGCCACTTTCTGTCTGTAAACATCATTCCTATTCCTCAATTGCTACTTTGCTCACATCTCTCAGCACTTTCTCTTACCTCACACAAGTGTGAACTGCTCTTTCTTGGCACTAAAGTGGCTAAATTACTTCTCTCTTGATAGAAATCTCCTGATCTTTCTTCTTCTGACCATTGTCGATCTTCCTTTCTTGTTCTAATTCTTTTGGAACTGTCTGCACCTCTCTCTACCTTTGAATCCACTGAGAATTGGACTACCTCAGTTTCAACAATGAAAACTTTATTGTGGAATGCCCAATGACATGACAGTTACAGCACACTTAAGGTGTATTTAGTGTTGTGCCTGATGCATTTGTCACCTAATTAGTTTCCTTTACTTCATCTATGCATTTTGTTCATTTTGACTCTGCTGCTAGGCTGTATGGGGGAGTTAGGGGATATGGAGATGGCTTTGTGGGCGGGGTGCTGGGCACTATTTGGTGTAAATAGTTTTTCCCTTTTTCAACTGACTGTCTTTATGTGTGAATGATTAAAAACTGATCACGAAAAAACAAAATGGTGGCATTAACCATTGGACTCCAAATTTTGGCACACTTTTAGTCAAGTCAGAGATACACTCTTTACTGTCCACAAAGTATATTTCTTACTCTTCTTCTTTTTATGTTTGATTTTTATGGCCAAGACTATATCCTGAGGTTTGTAGAAAGTCCACTGTCTATTGTAGTTCATCAGAAAGCTCCCAGAACTTGGTAAAGAGGTTGACAGCCCTTTGCCAAAAAAGATTACTTGTTGTCTGCAGATGAGAGTAGATTTGAAGTATGTGCTCTGGGGTCTGTACCTCTGAAACACACTCACAACTTGCCAAATCTCTGAGATGCTGCCTCTTGAGGCATTTATTGAGGCAGCAGTGTCCATTTCTGAGATAGAAGATTATGGTCTGACACCTCCAGTAGAGCCTATCAAGGCGGTCCTGCTGTGTCTTTTGTTTCTGTTTTAGAAGATCCAAGACTTGGGGAAACCATGCTCCTCTTTTGGCCAGTTGGTCTGCTTCTTCATTGCCAGCAAAACCAATGTGGACCGGTATCCACTGAAGTAGAACATGTTTTTCAAAAGGGTGCTGAGGCTGTTGTGGAGTTGCATCGTGGTTAGCTCAATAGGACTGAACATAAAGAAATGAAGGACCTACAGAGAATCATTGAGGAGTACAATACTATTTTGGCAATGGCTTTCATCTATCTGGTGCTGTGGTGCAGTTTTTAGGACAAGTACTTCTGGTCTGTAGTTGGAGCTTAGGTCACCAGCAGTGAGGGAGAAGGAGGTAACAGTTGTGTTTGAATGGCAGATGTAGATGCCACTGCCTCATTTCCTAAGCCATCTGTGAAAATGTACATCCAGGTTATGTTGGGATAGCATTCTTGGATTGTTTCTAGTGTAAGCTCATTCTGGAGCCGAGGCTGCAGTGCCCTTTTGGTCTTCTGGGAAGCTCTTGCTAGATGTTCAAATGCATGGTGTTAACTACTTACACTTGTTGGGATCGGGTTCCAAGATGTTTTTCCTGTTTTCTTTGTACTTTAGCTGATATTTTATGCTTGTTTGTTGATGGTATGACGGATAGCAGCAGATGCTATTACCCAGCCAGGATGCTTCTGATGCTTCCTTCCCTGAACTGTTATTTGGCAGCCCGCTTCACCTACAACACTGCCTCAGATTTATGCAGGGCTCTGTGGGAGTTATTATTTGCCAACACAGCCCTTTTGGGAACCGTGGATGACTCAGTGGGGAGCTGTGGGAACTGGAGGTGCACAGAGAACTACTTGGTGCCTCAGTTGAACCTGGGAGCAATTCCAGACCTCCTTAATGAACCACCTGGAGTGCTCCCGGGTGTGGCTTAAAAAGGAGCCAGAGTTAAGAGTCGAAGGAAAAGGCTCACCTGTGAAGAACAGACTGCAAGGCTCTACAGAAAAGAGGGTACAGCTTGCTCTATTTGGAAGAATGGGTATTGGTTCTTCAGGACTACTCTAAGATCTGAGTGCCTTTTCCATATAATGAAGGCATTTTGTTGGACTGAGCTGCCGGCATTGTCTATTTGTGTTGGGTTAAGGCGCTGTACACGCCCTGGTCTTCACAATGGTTGTTTATAATTTATTTGTAGAATTTCTGATGTGCTAGGTTGGAGGTCAGTCTCTTTAGCTTTTCTCCCAGAATGTCAGCTTTGTATTCATGTCTGGTTTTCTGGTGGCACAAAGATGGCAGAGAGAACTCCAACTATGGATAACTAACAGGCTAAGATAAAGTCACAAACGCAGTAAAGTGACTATTCATGTGAAGGAGGCACCCCTGAGTGAAAACTTCAACTACTGAAGGTGGAAGACAGCAGCCAATTTGGCAAAAGCAGAAAATTTTCTGTTTGTGCTTTTACAATAAAATGGATGTGGAGGATATCATTTTTCATGAATGTATCTGTTTTTATATAAGCATCTGTCTGGGTCAGTAAGTATCAGATTCTTAAATCAACTATTTATTGGCAGCTAATTTTGTCTATCACACTATAGTTGAACTTAATTAATCTCATGAAAAACACACAGCATTCAATAGTCCACATTAATAAGACCTTTTCAGTTTATTTCTCTACTGTATATACATAATGTTATTTACGATCTATTAAGTCATAACTAATGCATTTATTGCATGTATTTATTCCACCACTTTCAGCCAACAAACAGTTGAATTCTGCAGGCAAAAAAAAATACATTGCCAACAAGCAGTGTACTGCACGGAGTGTGACTGTTTGTCAGCAAAGACCTGAAGCATTAATCTGTAAAACATGGTTATGATTTAGGCAGAACAGAAATATCAGCTTTAATCCAGAAGTAAAGGCTGACCGACTGTAAAATTTGAAACGAAAGATACAGATAAGATGAATCTGATTAAGATTGTGTCAATCAGCAGAGCAGAAGGTGTTTATGCGTGAACCTTCTCAAAATGGGAGGGAAGTTCTGTATAATGGGAGATTGAAGACAAGAGTGGAGCGATGAGGGGTGGAAGTGCTCGATGAAGCAATGTTTAGAATTCAATTTAGAGCTATAAACTAAAAACTCCTTCATCAAAATTACTGGGAAAATGTGACAGTTCAGCTTTGATCGCCTTACTTCTGCCTTTTTTCTTTTGTGCAGCTCACAAGTTTACACTCACTTTAATGAATCATGAAAGAACCATATAAGCGTATTAATAATCAACTGAGCAGTAAAGTATGGGATGCACATTAAGCTTGTAGCAAGTGCAGAAATACACTATGTGTCAATCATTTGTGTGTTCTTGTAGTAGCAAAAGGTTAACAGAATTTTTAATGCAAGATAATCCATTGTAGAGGAGAAACTTCAAGGCACTTATGTAAGGTACATTATAATTTATTGTGACAAGCTCCAGAATGAAGGATGTGGCATGTGGGATGTTACAGCAGTTACTTTTATTTTTTTTCCAAAGCCCAAAACTACTGTCACTCCACATTATCAGGGCCTTGGGGATGCAAGTAAAACACTACATCTTACTTAAGATGTTTATCTTTCTTATTTTTGCCAGAGGAAAAAAGTGAAGACCCAAATAATAATTAAAAAAATAATTTCAATACTTTCAGGGTACTGGGTTATTATTCTTGTTCTACTTCATTACTAAAATTCACATCATCAATCAACCCACACTTATCTTTAAGTTTTGATTTCTGGTTTGCATTTTCAAATGATGCATCTATTAAAATGATGTGTTTTCTTTTGAGAGAGACTGCCATGAACACGTTTGTGAATCTTAGAGATTATTTTTAATTAAAATTATTATTCTTATTTTGCCAGTCATTGATTTTATTTTTCCTCCTTAAGACCTACCAGGAGCCCTACCACACATTATCAAGAGTTTGAGGATGGAACTAAAACAATAACCTTTTAGAACAGTTGTGAATGCTCTAGCTCGTGGTTAAGGAATTCATGTTGCACCATGTTTTATTTTCTTATCAGATTACCTGTGACATTCACCTAACATGAATGGTACCAACTGACCTCTTACAGTCTTGAGAAAAAGTAAGCACATCACACAAAATTTGTTTTTTCTTTATTTTTAACAAATGTGAACATATCAAGATTTGATCTTCATTTAAACAGTGTCTTCAGAAAAACAATCTCAGACAGCCTTGAACTCACAATCCCTCCTAACCCATTAACAGCTGTGTTTGGGGTTCTTCCAGAGGTGCTTAAAGTGGAGAAGGACAAACAAATTGTGATTGCATTCACTACACGGTTGGCACGCAGACTTATTCTGATAAACTGGAAGAACCCAAACTCTCCTCTTTTAAGTCAGTGGGAAACTGATGTGGGCGGCACGGTGGTGCAGTGGTAGCGCTGCTGCCTCGCAGTTAGGAGACCTGGGTTCGCTTCCCGGGTCCTCCCTGCGTGGAGTTTGCATGTTCTCCCCGTGTCTGCATGGGTTTCCTCCGGGCGCTCCGGTTTCCTCCCACAATCCAAAGACATGCAGGTTAGGTGGATTGGCGATTCTAAATTGGCCTTGGTGTGTGTGGGTGTGTTTGTGTGTGTCCTGCGGTGGGTTGGCACCCTGCCCAGGATTGGTTCCTGTGTTGGCTGGGATTGGCTCCAGCAGACCCCCGTGACCCTGTATTCGGATTCAGCGGGTTAGAAGATGGATGGAAACTGATGTGTTATACTATTTGAAATTGGAAAAAATCAAATACTCAGTTAGAGGATCCGTACAGACTTTTTTCAAAACATGGCAGGATCTAATCAGTAATATTTTAAAATAAGTTTATAAAGCACAGAGAATTTATTAATTTAGGTATTTTTACAAGCCTTAAATTTTACACTGTTTGACTTGCTCTCTCTCTCAGGGGTGGGGATCGATCTGTTCTTAACATAATTCTTTTTTTTGTAAAAACTTGATTGCTATGTATGGATTGTAATAAAATTAATAAAAAAAAAAAAAGAAAAAAATGAAAAACATGATCCAATTGAAAAAAAACAATGAAAATATGATTTGGGTTTAAAAACTGGTATTGCCCCTTTTGGCAGAAACAACCTCAAACAGACATTTTGTATTACTGTCTACCGGGCTCTGGCATTGACTGGGAGGAAATCTATCCCAACTCTCCATGTGGAATTCTTTCATCTATCTGATGTTTGAGGGGTGATTTACATCCAGAGCCCCTTTCAAATGCCCCCACAACATTCAGACTGGGGCTTTGACTTGGCCATTGCAGAATGCTCCATTTCTTTCTTTTCATTCATTCTATGGTGAATTTACTGGTTTGTTTAGGGTTGTTTTCATATTGCAAGATCCACCTTTGATAGAGTTTCAGTCTTCTGACAGATGGCCCTACATACCCTCAGACACTCTCTGTTACAATGAAGAGCACACTGCAGCAAAGCAGCCAAAAACCATATATTTCTACCTCCATACTTTACAGTTAGCATCAGGTTCTTCTGGTGAAATGTTGTCTTTAGTTTTCAACAAACATCTGTTAAGGTACTGTGGCCAAATAACTTTACATTTGTCTCATCTGTTCATTGTTCCAGAAGTTCTGGTCTTTGCCTAGGTGTTGATGGGCAAACTTTAAATAATGCCCTGAGGTTCTTTTTGGACAGTAAATACTTCCTCCTGGCACACAATTCATACAGATCTAATTTGTGCAGCCTCTTTCTAATTGTAGACTCATGCACTTTGACAGCAACAGTGGCAAGAGCTATCCAAAAGTCTGTGATGAAAGTCTGGGGTTCTTCATTCAGCATCTTGTATTCTGCTGCCAGGCTGAATGTGTTGGGTTTGAAATCCTTTCTACTTAGTCTTCTGGAAAGAGAAACAATTGATCTCAATTGGTTTGAAGATCTTTTTAAATCCCTTCCTAGACTTTTAGGCATCACTAACATGCTTTATGAAGGCTTCAGAGAGGTAGACATGGTGACAGCACACGCTTCAACAACAAAGAGCAAACCAAACTAAATATCTGAGGCTTAAAAAAAAGTGGCTCCCCCAAGATCCTTTTTAATGATGTTCTAATCATTTGCACCTGATCTGGTGCTCTGGATTCTAATTTCAGGTATTTGAGGTAGTGATAAATGTAGGGGTGGACTTTTTCACAAGCGAAACTGACATGTTTATCTAAATAGTACAATGGACTGTAAAATGTAATCATGGTATGAAATTTCTTATATCACTTGCATTTATAATTACTTTTTAAATGGATTTAAAATCTTGATATCTCCAGACCTATTAAAGAAGATTAAAACAGTTAATGGGTGTATTTACTTTTATTTTCCTAATGGGAACAGGGAGAAATGTCAAAACCAGCTGTGTAACTCTTATCTGTCTCTCTGTGCCTGCTGCACCCCACATGTTTCACCCTCGGGACAGGCTTGTTCTCTGACTGGGGCTGTCTTTACTTTCAAACCATTACTTTAATCCACTTTACCACCAATGGTGGGCTTCACAAAATGCATCCTCCCTTGCACTTAGGAGACCACAGCTGGACAAGAAATGGACAATCCGACCTCTCACTTACTAGTAACAATCAGATAAAGACTTTAATTTAAGCTCTCATGTAACAAAATTATATTTATTTTCACCAAAAGCAATAGCAGTGATTATAAGTAATACAAAGAAGTATACAACCTGAATCAATTCATACAGTCTACATTCAGTCCCAGGTGATAATTCCAAGATGTCTTCTTTTCTTTAGTTGCAAATTATTTGTCCTTAAATCAAAAAGAAAAAATGTTTTTGCTGGAGAAAGAGCTCCATGAAAATGTCTACAGCAGCAAAAGATTTAAAGTTCCATGAAAGTGCCATGAAAGTGTGTTTTTGTATCAAACAGCAACTGAACTGAGCTATTTATAAATATATCAGGAAAGCAACAACTGAACTAAAAATGTTTATTTCCAATGAGCAGCTGAGAGAGAACACTTTTTTGAAAAATGTCTACTAAAAAGGCAGCAGCTCTCACTCTCCCCTGCTGCACACACAAAAACTTTTTTATTTTTGTCCCTGTTAGCAGAGATCGCAATGGCACTTTTTAGTTGTTCAAAACACAGAAAATGTTATTGAATCATTATCAATAAACTCAAGGTTATTTTCCCATAGGAATCAAAAGCTGCACGTTTAATCTACTGTATATATTCGCGTTTAAGTTCTGCAGCGGATAAATCAGGGCTTGATTTTACTGTATAATTTCTGGTATTTCCAGGGGTGGGGGTTGATTTGTTTTCAATCCTATTTTTTGTAAAAATTGATCTATTTGTATGGAATGATTACAATAAAATCAATAAAGTTAAAAAAATAGATAAAAATTAATTTCTGGTATTTTATAATATTGGTCGTATAAGTCGAATGCAGAAGACGTATACTATTGGTCCAAGAGATTATGATATGCTAATGCCCACCTGAGTGAGTAAAGGCACACTGCCTTTTTCTCCACGTATTGTGCCTATGTGACCACACGGTAATACCCAAACTATTCCGTTTGCACTGTTTTGTGTTTTTTGTATCTCACACCCTCATACACCTTTATCGTAAGAGCATCCCTTATCTACGATGGAGTTTTCGATCAGAAGAAAATATGAAGCTGGCTTTAAATTAAAGGTCATTGAAGTAGCGAAATATATTGGTAACTGCGCTGCTGCAACAAAATTCGATGCGTCTGAGAAACTGTTACAAGATTGCAGGAAGCAAGAAGATGTAAAAAAAGAAAAAATTAATTATTTTTAACCATTTTTGAATGGGTGCATAAGTCGGGGTTTGATTTTACAATCGATATTTCAGGATTCAAGACCTGACTTATACGCGAGTATATATGGTAAGTAAAATAATGCAATTCCTGCTTTGCTCTTCAGCTTTCCCAGAATTAACACTGCACTAATTTTAGTTTAAGAAGACTTTCTAGCTTAAGGACTACTACCTGAAATATGTCAGTTGAAAAGTTGAAGGTATCTATCATACAGCCCCTTCTTGCGTAATGAGGACAGTCACCAATTTATGCCTCATTTAAAATTTCCACTTCCTTGTCACACCACTGTACCCATATGATGATCTTTAAAAAATAATGAAAATATTTAAAGTTAAACAGAACACTTCGTCAGACAGACTATAAATATTGATTAATGGAGGGGCCGAATGGGCACAGGCATTCATTTGTAATGTTGTGGGTGCCATGTCACTTAAAACAATATTCTGAGGATAATGGCTGGGTATTTTTCTTAAAAATAAAGGAAAGACTGCATCACAAAAGAATTGTTCAGAATTTCAGGTTCCGTTTTAAAGCATTTACTGTATAACAATTTTTGTTTTGCCCCATTATAAAAGTTCACTTGATAATTTGTCAGTAGGTTTTGATTTCTGGTTTACATTTTCAAATGCCATCTATTTCAAAATAAATTTTTACAAAATCAATACATTCTTTTGTCCTCAAAGAGGCTGACATCAGGGCATAGCCGGGAATTAATTTCATTGGTTGAAAAAATACACAAACTGTAATTCCATCTATGATTAATCAGTTAGAATGATCATAAAATATATCTCCAGGATTTCAAACCCAAAATCATGAAGGATTTTGCAACGACTGTCATGAACATGTTTTAAAATGTTATAAATATTGTCCAGTTATTATTTTTCTGACTTTTGGTTTCCATGTTATGTTTTTATGGTTTTTTCCTTAATGCTTCCTCTGAGCGTTCTCCCTTACCAGACCTTAATTTCCTGGCCCTATTATAAAATAAGCAAGTCCTTTGGACATGCCATTTTTTAACATCAATGGATAACAATGACGCTCTCATTGGTCACAAGAACTTAGCCAGCAGATACTCTAACTGGAAAGAAACGTTATATTTAATTTCTACGCTTGGAAACTCAGTAATAGCTTTAAAAAGTGAGTGCTTTGTGTCAATGAAATTTGTACTTTAAAAATATGGAAAAATTTTAGTGTAGGGATGAAGAATGAATCTCAATAGATTGCTGACTGATGAAGAGAAGCTCATGTCACCTCACCACACTACCTTCAAAAAATATGAGACTGTAAGAGTTGAGGAATTAAATTAATAATGCTCACATTGATTTTATACTCCTCGAAGCTAAAGAAGTTGAGCTGCCCATTAATAGTCACACTGTGAGACTCTTCAGATGGAAGCTGAAACCTCTACCCACTACTCTACTCGAGAAAGACTGCTGGTGTGCTTACTTTTGTGCTCTTTCATAAACTACACCATTGGTCTCATTAAGACCAGTCTTTCTCTCATTCTCTGCTTCTCTTTCACTGCTCTTTTAATATCTTTTAATCCACCCATTTTCTTATTTTGTGCAAGTAGCACATTTAGTTCTCCTACTGATGTTGTGAGTAGAGACATCTTAAGCAAAAAAATTGTGAGACAGGAAGATTATTAAGGTGCCCCTGACTATTGTTATACTAGCAAAGCGAAACACCCATTTACTGTATTAAAATGGTCACAATGGCACAATGGTAAGTTCATCTGTTTCAATCATGTTGTGCATTTAGGAACCTCTGTTCACAGGATATGGTAACCCGTATGCCTCTCTTTCATTCTGTCTCTTCTTGCCTTTGTTCATTGGACATTGCAGCCCTTGTGGATGCCAGTCGACATTACACCCAGCCATGGAAGCCGGACACCTGACATTTTGTTTGTTATATAGAAAAATGTTGGGAAACCATTTAAAAGTATGAAATGCAACATTGATTAACAGAAGGGTTGCATTAAGAGTAACTTTGAGAAGCTTATTTTAGCATGTAGGACTTTATCAAATGTATGATTGTATGCTTTTGTTGCTTTTTCATATATCTTCAGCATATTTAATAAAACATGATTCCCCTCTCTTTAAATGATGTTGATCATTTGTTATGATGTAGCAACACAAAATGATGAAAAGAACAAAAGGCCTCAGAATAAATAAAAACATGACAAAGTCTTCACTGGGTATCCTCAGAAAGCTACCAGACCCAAACTTAAGACACAGACTTCCTAAATACATTCAAATGCTTTTCAAGGAAAAAGATGACCATAAACCTTCTGGGTAGTAGTACAAAGACATAACAATGTTCGTTAAAGTATATATTAATTAAACAAAAGAAATACCAAAATATGGCCAAAGAAGGCAGCAAATAAGACCAAAAATGAGGCAAAGGCTTGTGTCTGAAAAGCCAATTCCAAAGCAAACAAGACCAGATCAGCTATTACAGAGGGATAAATTTATAGAACTGGTGATTTATATGTATTCAAAGTGAATCATGAGCAAATAAAAAGACAAGTTTTATATCTTATTAAGCACTAGCATTGTATGTGTTAAACTGGAAAAGGCTTATGCCGATATATTTTCATGTATCTGAGAAAGCCAGAAACTACCAATATATCATAAGTCAAAGGTCAGGTATGCGAAGAGAGGTGGAGAGAGCAAACTCCCCTCTTCCAGACAGAGAATGACAACTTTAGGCTGGAAGTAATGTTGGTGAACGCTGGACCAGTACTAGGCAGGAATAGGGCCTGTCAAGCGAGCATGATGTACAGGAAGGATGCTACGCCCACTAAGTTGGGAAAATATTGGTGGAACCAGTTGGAGGCAGGATTGAGGGGAATGGAAAGCTGGGAGTCAGATAATGATGACACATGTGTTGGGAAATAAGAACTGTAATAAAAGTAAGGTTTGCCCTTCACTGGGACGTCATTTCACTTGACCTTAAATGCACACAAGCACCAGGGTCTATTTTGTACATAGTTTATTTTAGTGCTGAAGTTAAATTAGTGGCAAATTCCTCTAAGTTATTTTGATTTTTTTTTTATTTGAAATACATTAGTAGACTGATGAGAGGAACACAGAATACATATAATAAAATGCTGCTTTAAATTTGCTTAGAGGTACTCGTTTAACCTTATTATCACTGAGACAACACGGTACAAATGTAGCAAACTTTACCTTTAGTGCAGTCACATTTAATTGTCAGGGCAATCAATTAGGTTAGAAAACTGTGAATTAATCCTTTGTTATAAATATCAATCTTGATAACTAGGAACGTTAATTCTCTAATGTAGCAATTGTTTGATGAAACAATAAATAACTTTAGTGGTTCTGGAAATTAATTATTGTGAAATCTTAGACAGTATGCACTCTCTGGAGGGTATAAATATCCAAGATTAACAAGAAATTGTGTGCATTTTGTTTACCTGCCTGAAGTAATAATGCAGGAATCATAATTCACACTGATGCCATCTGTGCAAATGATACACCGAATTGCTTATTTTTAAGTGGCGTAAGACTTTCAAAGGGCAATCCAAAATGTAGTCAGAAAATATTAAACTCACCAAGGCGATGAAAACTAAAGAGGTAAATAGAATTTAAAAATTCAGAAGCAGACAAAGGTTTAAATAAAAAGTCAGAGTTAGCATCAGCTGCCCTAATTCAGAGTGTTCATAAGAAAGGTGATCTTTGACTTCATGAAGTAGAAGTACATAACAAATGACATTTTTCATCCTCTGATTGGGGTACTTAGGGAGGCCTGGTCCCTAGTAAAGGATTAAAAATCATGTAATATTCATATACAGTAATCCCTCGTTATATCACGCTTCGACTTTCGCGGCTTCACTCTATCGCGGATTTTAAATGTAAGCATATCTAAATATATATCATGGATTTTTTACTGGTTTGCGGATTTCTGTGAACAATGGGTCTTTAATTTATGGTACATGCTTCCTCAGTTTGTTTGCCCAGTTAATTTTTATACAAGGGACGCTATTGACAGATGGCTTAGAAGCTACCCATTCAGAGCATGTATTACATATTAACTAAAACTCCTCGATGATATAAGATATGCTTCCCGCACAGTGCTTGATTGTTTGCTTTTCTCTGTCTCTCTCACTCTATCTGACATTCTCTGCGCCTGACGGAGGGGGTGTGAGCAGAGGGGCTGTTTGCACAGAGGCTGTTTGCCTAGAGGATACGGATGCTCCTCTACAAAATGTTGCTTTATCGCGGTGCTTCTGCATACCTAAAAGCACGTATTGATTTTTTTGATTGTTTGCTTTTATCTCGCTCTCTCTCTCTGACATTCTCTGCTCCTGACGGCGCTCCTTTGAAGAGAAGATATGTTTGCACTCTTTTAATTGTGAGAAAGAACCGTCATCTCTGTCTTGTCAAGGAGCACAGTTTAAACTTTTGACTAAAGGGTGTTATTTCATGTCTAGAGGGCTCTAATAATGTTAACAGTGTGGGAGAGTTTATAAGGGCTTAAAATATATAAAAATAACCATACAAACATATGGTTTCTACTTCGCGGATTTTCATCTATCGTGCGGGGTTCTGGAATGCAACCCCCGCGATCAAGGAGGGATTACTGTACACTGACTTTGAAATAATCTAAAACGATACCCCACATGCTTACTTTTGAAATTTGTTATTTTTAGCCTTCTGGGAGTGGCTCTTTCTGTTTTACCTTAAATTTTTACTAAAGCTAGATATTTTGTCCATCCATCCATCTATTATCCAACCCACTATATCCTAACTACAGGGTCACAGGGGTCTGCTGGAGCCAATCCCAGCCAACACAGGGTGCAAGGCAGGAAACAAAACCTGGCAGGGTGCCAGCCCACCACGAAGTGCACACACACACCCACACACCAAGCACACACTATGGACAATTTAGAATCACCAATGCGCCTGACCTGCATGTCTTTGGACTGTGGGAGGAAACCCACACAGACACAGGGAGAACATGCAAACTCTACACAGGGAGGTCTCCTAACTGCTACCACTGCACCACCGTCCCACAAGATATTTTGTCTGTGGAATCATTTCAACATGTCAAGCTATTGCTAGACTCCCACAAGGCTAACTAAAGCTGCGGATCTTTGATAATTTGGGGTAAACCCAGCTACAAATAACAATAAATATATTTCAAATTATGCAGTTCCTGACCAATAGAAACATTCATTTTCATAGTTTTCTGCCTTACTGAGGAAAAGAAAGTTTGGATATCAAGCTGATAAAAATACATAGGTCCTCATTTATGAAAACGTTTTACACAACCCAAATCTTTTATTTCAGGAACCAACCTTAAGTGCCCACACACACACACACATACTCACACTGTGCCAAAAGAAAGCCATAACAATACCTAACACATTAGAACAGTTATGAAAAATATAGACAAGAAAGGCAATTCAGCCCAAAAAAGTTCACCACCTAATCCTCCAAAAAACATCATGCTGAGTTATCAGTTTCTGGAGTACTATTTTCCACCATACTGCTTCATAACTTATTCCATGTGTCTATGGTTCGCTATGTGCAGAAAAAACATTTGTGCAAAATTTACCTTCAACAATTTTCCACCTGTGTCCCCACGTTCATGTTGCACTCATTTTAAAGTACCAGGCCTGTATTGATTACTTTTACTTTTAAATACTTTGATCATTTCATCTCTTAAATGGAAAAAGTTAAACTTCTTTAATTTTTTCCTCTTATTTCATACCATGTAGTCCCAGAACAGGCTAGTTGTTCTGCTCTGCACTATTTCTAGTGCTGCTATGTCTTTTTTAGCCCTGACCAAACCTGCACACAGTACTCCAGGTAAGACCTCACAAATGTATTAAAGAGCTGAAGCACAACCTCCTTTGCCTTGTACTCCATACAACATGCTAAATAATCTAACATTCTGTTAGCCTTCTTAGTGATGAATCCACTATGACTCCTAAGTTCTTCCAGTAAAAAGTGCTTTCAAATTTCAGACCTCCCATTGTGTATTCAAATTTAAACATTGTTAGGAAGAAAACTGGAGAACTTGGAAAAAATGCACACATATATTTGGAGAACATGCCAAGTGAAGTTAATTACAACAGGATATGAGCCCAGGACTAGAGAGCAGTAGCCACTATGCCAATCAAGATCACATATGCACTGCATTCAGAAATCTAAGCACCAGATAGAGCTGTGCTGTAATAATCCATATTGATCAAAACTCTAAAAAAACTTCCATTTACAATTTTGTGAGTAATTAACACAAAGATACATTCTAAATGGCACCTGGTAGTTGTCTCAAGGAAGATAACAGAGGGAACAATTAACTGAAGTATTCATTAATAAAGGGCAGGCTAAAATGGACTTTCAATAACAGACATACCTGTGTCTAATAAAATCTAAAAAATTATTTTCAACATGTTATGGTTCATATTATTTAAGTGTTTAGTATAACTCATTAGAGGTAAGATAAAAGTACAATAAAGTGACTATTTAGTGCATTTGATGCCTTCAAATGTAAATTAAGTAATAGAGTAATGATGTACTAATAACATTAAAACATTTAACAGTGTATGAATAGAAATTGTAATTATAAAAGTAATTATAGATGTTCACTTAATTTAAGCCCTAAAAATTTTAATGAGTGGAACAATTTGCACAAGTTTGACTTTGCAGCAAAATTCAGTGTTTCACGTCGCAAAAAGTTTGCAAGACAAATGAAGTTTCACTTCCAGCAGAATTGGTACTATTGACACTAAATGTAAGGTTTTTAGTGTTTTCAATCTTTAATTCTATATGCATCAGCCTGTCATTTAGTATTTAAATAACAGTCTCAAGTAGAACAAAAAAGAAAACAAAAAAAAACACACCAGACCCCTTTCCTGTCACGTGTAGACATTTGGTTGAACTGTCAGACGTGTGTTGTGATTGTTCTGGTAGTATGATGCAAACTTTGATGACAGTCTTGGTGATACTAATCCTAATGATACCTTGGAGACAGAAAAGCTGCAGGGTGTTTGGAGTGTTCATATCCTCAACATCCTCTGCAAAAAACAAGAAACAGGAAAATGATGGTTGCTAGGTAATGGTGGAGGAGGGAGTGGCTTCTTTAGTCAGTTTTCCTGTGAAGAAAACACAGTAAAGTGCACGATGGCACATTTTGGTATGTGTTTTTAAATGGACATGATGCATAAAGTACATAGAATTTATTTTAATAATAGAAAATAAATATTGGACCTTTCACATGCTTGTGGTGCTTACTTGTGTGCTACATTATCTACGTTACATACACTCAGAAAAAATACTGAGGTAAACAAGGTGAGACTGAGGCTGAGAACCTCAGAACTAATTTTTCCCTCAATTGCACAAAGGTCTATAAAACAAATTTTAGTGTCTGTCTGATTAGTTTTTTTTTTTTTCCTTTCTATTTCCTAGACTCTCTGGTTGTTTTTAGACTATGATTTTTGTCAGTTCTTCTTAGCAATGACAATTCCTGGTTGTGTTTTTGTATTTTTAGCACTTTCTATCTAGGAGAAAAGTCATTACTCTTTCGGTGATTTTTCTGTAATATACTGTACTGTAGTACTGAAAGAATTGTTTATTGATTGTGCTAACTTCAATCGCAATTCTTATTGAAGTTTCTCTTTTAACCTTTAATATTTTTTTTCAGTATTTCTCTATGTCTGAAATTTCATTTCTATTTTTTTTATTCAGATTTTTGTGTAGGTTGATCTTTTTAGTATGATGTTTTAATGATATCTTTAGTCATCCATTAAGGCCATTTCTTAGTATTCTCATTGGATGTGTTTCAGAATATATTTATTTTAGGTCTAGGTCAGAATGTATCTGAAGTGACATCTTCAAACTGTTTGTATATAATAAGAAAATAAATCACTCAGAGAAAATTGAAACTGCAGATAACCAGGCAAAGGAAACATAGCAGCCTCTCTAGGTCTGGTGTCCATATCTCCTGAATTACACTATCTAGGTGCATATTCTGCTTACTTGTCCACCTCCCTAGTGCCATCAACAAATTCTCCATTCTCACCTCCAGTATCTATCTGAAGCCTCAGAATCATGTGGGGATAAAAGGTGGCTATATTTGGGTACAAGGACAACTGGAATTTCTCCCTTGTGGAACTTGGTATCTCACAACCCTTGAGCTCACATAATTCTCAAAGTACTCGTACAGTTATTTGGCAAACTACACACCTAAAAAACAAATATAGGCTGCTTTATATTGGATGGGAGGGAATGTGCTGACTTCCTGCCAGTCCTTCCTGATGTTTCCACCACTTACCAACTAGGAACAATGTTCCACTGCTTATAATTAATTTTTATTATTTACTTAGCTGATGCCTTCATCCAAGGCAGCTTACAAAGCAAATAATAATATATACCACAATTGCTAGAAGATGCAAGCTTCAAAAGCAGCACACAATAACATAAAAAACAAGCAAAAGGGAGTAGTATAACCACTATATAATTATACCTGCAGCTAGACAAACATCAGTATTTGAAACTCTGTCGGTAAAACAGCAGCAGTCTTGTAGAACAGACACCAAGCCACTTCAATAGACAATCGGAGACGACAAAGGGAGAGCATTGCCCAGTCTTGGCACATCTAGCAAGAGGAGGGACGGTCAGTAGACAGGAAGAATGGAGACCTCTTAAAGAAAACTATATTGAGAGACTAAAGACTGGAGATTTTTAGGAGCAGAACCATGTAGAGAACTGTAAGTCAAGCCAAGAATTTTGAACAGGATCCTTACAAAGGAGAAGTAGGAGTGAAATGAGGAATAGAGAACACCAGTTGAGCCGATGTATTCTGGAGCAGCTAGAGAGATCTGACAGAAAGTGAAGGAATCCAAACCAGGAGAGAACCAGTGCCTGAACAAGGGGTTTCATGGCATAATTAGTGAGGAAGGATTGAATCCTCTGGATATTACAAAGAATGAAGCAACAGGATTGGTTCATTAAAGAAATATATTCAATGAAATCAAAGTGAAGAATCCAGAGTCACTCCAAGATGCTATGGTAAAAGTGTGACATCTTTATTGACAATAATTAGAGAAAAATGCGAAGAAGATTAAGAACGCAAATATAAGATATTTCACTTTGAAAGGTTAAGTTTAATGTGATGAGATGCCAGAGAGACAGCTAGAGATCTCTACTGAATCATGTGGATTTTAAGAGGTTAAATTAGAAGAAAATCTGTGCATCATCAGCTTAGAGATGGTAAAAATCATAAGAAGAAATACCATTCCCTAAGGAACGCATATAGAGTGGAAAGAGATCCTCGAGGCACACCTGTAGAAGGTTTATCTGGAGAAGACAAGGAACTAGACCAGAAGACACAAAAAGATCAGCTAGACAGGTAGAAAATGAACCAGTGCAAAGCAGAACCACTGATTCCAGTCTTACTGAAGGACTGCTTGCCATTCATGAGATTCTTTTTTCTTACGCCCACCTTCCATCACCTCTTTCTCCCTCCTGATAAGTGCTGGTCATCCTTGGACTTGCTGGATCATGACCTCTCTAGGATTCTTGAGGAACACTGCACATTTCGACCAAAGGTATCAATCCACTTATGTCCCCATATATGAATTTTATGTGTGTGTGTGAATGTAACATAGTGCTTAGTGCAAACAGCTGAATATAAGCAGTACCTTTTTGCTGTGGAGCCTGCTTGTGTATGTGTGCAACATGGGTGATTGACAATAACCAACCATGAATAATGTGAAAGCCAAATTCACAAAGCAAGTTCAAGATGGGAAGAATACCTTTATTGACACTGTCACACATGTGCGCATGGGAGGCAACGAATGGGCCTGAATAATAGTAATTTCCACATCAGACCAGGGGGTGGCGAGGTGCACTGACTTTTTCTCTCATTCCTCTGCAGACCATCCACAGGAAATCCTGCACGGTACCGGTGCCAATGATGACATCACTTTTGTTTTTTTTCCTGGTGCATAGGATGATGTCACACCTGTCACAAAGATGTCACTTCCGCCACACATGATGATGTCCCTTCCGGTCCAGCCAACGTCACTTCCAGTCCCGGTCCCGATGATGTCACTTCCTATCTTGGCCTTTAAAGCCACTTTCTTTACAGTCTTAAATCAGTTCTGTTTCAAACTCTGACCTGTGAACAACTCACAAAAAAATTACCCATTTGCAGCCAGGGCATAATATATGGGTGGCTGCTCCAAACCTTTTTGATGTCTCTGGTTCATTCTTACGACAACACATACGTGGAATCATTCAGTACATGGAAGGATATGCCTGACTTACAGATGATGGTTACACTTCTTTAATATACTCGTCAATTACAGACATACATGATTAGTTTCATTTCTCATGTCCTTGCTAGTTAGTGATAAGCAAGACCCTTGGAGTCAGGATTTTGATCCACTAGATTATACTGGTTCTCTTATCAATACTTGTCCTTGTGCCAAAGTAGCATCAGGGACTGGGTCACAGATCAAGAGACTTTAATTTAAATGGTGGTTAAATCAGTTCAAAAGTAATGGTTGGTTCCTGCCTTGTATCCTGAGATGGGCACTTGTGACTCAAAATGCATATGCTGGGTAGAGAATGAATGAATTGATGTATAGGTCTGACAAAACAAGGGAGGAATATGCTGTAATCCTGTGGGATGCTTTAAGATGTAAACATTTTAGGAAGCACCTTATCGAGCGGGTCTACAGTCTAACCAATTGTCTACATCATGGGTGGCATGGTGGTACAGTATATTTCAGTATTGTGTTTGCATGTTGTTTTTTTTTCCTCATCCTCCACAGTCATGCTGAAGGTGGGCTGACATCTTTAAGCAGGCCCAGTTTGAGTGTGACCATGGATTTGCTTTCTGTTTATATTTGCTGATCTTATTGTCTTATGTCTATTGCTACTGCTATGAATTGAATAAGCAGGTGAAAAAAGGTCTCAAAAGATTTCTGCAGTACGTTTTAAACATTTACCTCACTATAAATGCAGTGTGAAATGCTCATCTAGGTAGCATTATATTAAGTGAATTTGCATTTCAATGTCTTTTAAACGGCACTTTGGAAGAAACACTAAAGATTATGTGGCATAAACTAAGAATGACTTTGGTGACACAGTATTGACATGTTTAATCCAAAACAGAAAAAGGCCCCTAAAAAGTAACAAAATGAAAAAAATATAAATTCTTGCAGTAAATTTATGCTTTATTAGGTACTTAACAGCAATGTCACATTCCAGTACCGTAGGCGGCTCAGTGGGACTATATTGAATCTGAAGTGGAGCACCGGTAAACATCTTCCATACTGGATGCTGTTTCGCAGAGCTGTGAGTCACTAATAAAGTACAAGAGCTTTTCATTTAATGGAACCATCAGGCCCCCTCCCCTAAATAATAAATTCAGCATAAACACAGTTGAAAACAAAGAAAACATCATTAATACATAGCTATTTCATAACAATAGCAGAAATTGTACTGTCAGTCCTCAGAATGGCTGCATTATTTTTTACATACATTCACATCACAATTTAATGGGATGGCAAATTGTTTGTTTTTTCCACACATCATCACTTTCTTTGTCAATATTGTATATGTACAGAAATGTAAAACTTGTTCTTACAATATTGTACATTAGGAGAAAATATTCAGAGCTCTGATAGCAAAACATGATATCAATACACAAAAAAGTAATATTAAAACTGCTCTGCTTATTTATGTAAAGTCATAGATGTGAGGGATGAGCTAATGGAGGACTGTTCATCCATCCATTTTCTTAGCCTGCTAAATCCTGAGCAGGGTCATGGGGTGGCTAGAGCCTATCCCAGCAGGCACTGGATACAAGACAAGGAACCAGTACATTGCAGGGTGAATACAGTTTAGTGTCACCAAACCACCTGCATGTCTTTAACTCTCTGAGGGCTGAATATTTTTTCCAAAATGCTGCGTTTTCTGAAAAGCAAACAACGCAATTGTTTTGCACATAAATCAACATAAAACATCTGTTGCTGTGTGCTGTGGCCTGCTGTCACCATGTGTTCACTGTTTCTGGTGGCTCAATGTCCAGCAGGAGTGCATGCCAGGCCAGCTGCCTGGCTGTCTTCACTTGGCAGTGATGGTCACAGTTTAACGCAATCTGGTTTGTACCTCTTGTTGTCATAAGTGGCAGTTCTCCCAGGCACATCAGCTACACGAACACGTTCAGCACCCCGATCAGCTGATGCCAGTATGTCAGTTTCATTTTCATCTCCATCTCCAGATACACTTGCATCAAAATAGAAGTCCAACAAGTCAGAGTCTGATTCAGTGATAATATGCAAAATACCATCTGCTGAGTATTCTGCTTTATGCATTCACTTCAGTCTCTCACTAGATGTCAATGCCATTTTAGAGGTTGTTTGCTTGTTGCTACCCTTGCACATGCAGAGAATTGAAGTGAAATCAATGAAGCTAACTTTCCTTTGAGCAAAGAGAGTTGAACTAAAACGTATCAGCAAGTTTTGTTGCCATTTACTGCTGATCACCGTCCTCTACCCCTGAATTTTGACTGAAGTCGACATCCTCCCTGAAAGAGTTAAGCTGTGGGAAAAAGACAGTGGGCTTGGAAGAAACCCATGCACACCTGTGGAGAACATACAAACTCCACTCAGGGAGGACCTGGGATGTAAGCCCTGGTCTTCTTACCGTAAGGAAGCAACACTACCACTGTACCACCCTGTTGCCCTCTAATGGAGGACTAAAATGTTAAAAACAGAAACTACACCAAAACCTCTAACTTCTTGATACAGTACTCCTCCCCGTTGGATAGCTTGGCTTCTTCACTTTCCCACCTTCTAATACCACTATAAAACACTCCTGGACCCTCTCAGTTCTTCTCTTTTTCCCTTTGTCTACTATTTCTGGCCTCCAATTACCTCAGCAAATGAGCCTTTGCTCAGTTTACCTCTTGACTCTAGACTGTTGCTGTCAGAGTTTGGGAGCAAGCCTTTGAAACCTATCACACATTACACCTGCACCAAATTCCCAGGATATTTTCCGGGTTCAGGACATTATCTTCAATTCTAGAGTATTTACCTCACACTGGCCCTCAGGGGACCTGAAAAGAAGTAAACTAAAGAGCTACCAGATGCCTTTCAAGGGGCAAGAAGGTCAAGGAAGCTTATGGGTTGCCTCCTTTATGACTCTTGGGATGCAGGGTTTCACTCTGTGGCCACATGCTAGACTAGAGGGGTTGTGTTTGGCCTTTAAACAGGGCTTCAGGACTACTCACTGTAGTGAACTCAAAGGATCTACAGTGCCTATAAAAAGTATTGACACCTTGGAAGATTTCACATTTTATTGTTGCACAACCCTGAATCACAGTGCTCTTCATCTGGCTTTTTTTTCACACTGATCAACACAAAAAGAAACTTTAATGTAAAAGTGAAAATAGATCTCTGCATTGTGGTCTAAATTAATTACAAGTATGAAGCACACAATAACTGCGAAAAATAACAATATTTTTTAGATGCCCTCTGGGTCAGATTAAGACCTTTAGAGGCCCTAAACACATAAAAGCTTTTGGTGCCCCTGTATATGAGCTGCACTCACTCTTAGTGGATGACTGAACAGGACAACTGACATGGCCAAGACAAGAACGATCACGGCGGACTGTGTGGCAGTTACCAGATTATAAATTTGTTGTATTCCCAACATATATACAGGTATATATATATCATTAACCTCTATTATTACTGTTTTATCATTATTTTTATAATTATATATATATATATATATATATATATATATATATATTCTGAGGTTTTTGAGAACCCGCAACTCCCCCAGCTGTGCGGTGTGCCAAAGCTCTATCAACGCAGGCAGGAGTTGCTTATCCATCACCAAGGCAAACGCAGCATCCCCACATAATGCGCCAGTAGGCCGATGGTTGATGTGGAGAACAGTCTCACTAGCATGGCACTGTTTCTGCTTATTTGCTGTGTCTGTGTGTGTTAAAGTTTGAATAAAGACCCTGACTGTGCCTGTGTTGATGAAAATAAAGTTGTTTTCTGAAGTCTGTGGACTTAGATTCTTCTCACGGGTGCAAGACAGTGACTCATGTGTCACATATATTTATTGTCACAGGAGGCTGGGGGTCAGACCCAGCCGGGACACCTGGAAGGACCGGGAGGCAGTCAGTATGTCCCCCGGGCCACGAGGGGCAACCGCCTCCTTCCAATCAGAGAGCAAGAGTTGTGAGCGGGAGCAGGACGAAGCTCCCGTGAAGAGAGGAGAAGCGGCCCACGGACACTGAAAGAGAGACACGTGGAGAGGGTGATTGGTGCTGGGGGCACTGTGTGCTGTGTGGGATTTATTTGGATTAATAAACATGTGTTTTGCGTAAAGTCTGATGGTACTCGGACCCGTGCTCACAGTATGTAATTGTAATGTGGGAGCCCCTTTTCGTGGAACCAGGTTCAGCTGCATCATTTGCAGTTTTGCCGAATTCTACGCACGACGTTATTCATGAGGCCCCTGGTCACTGCAGCTTTTCCCCATTCTTCTTTTTTTCTAAACTGCTTCAACTCTGTCCAGTTTGTGAGTGAACAGTCTTTTTTAAGTGTATCCACAAATTCTCAATTGGATTAATATCTGGACTGTGACTTGGCCACTCCTTGACATTAACATTGTTGTTTTTAAGCCATTCCTGTGGTCATAAAAGCTTAAAGTTGGTCTCATCAGCCCATAGAACCTATTTCAATTCAAAATCTCGTAAAATGCCTTCAGGCAAACTCTAACCAAGATGTCAAGATGCCAATCTCCCTTAAAGCTACAACTGATGAAGCACCTGGGTAAGAATTGTAAATTGTAGTTCCTTTAGAGTTCTCATAGGTCTCTTGGTGACATCACTCATTAATCTTTTTCCCTGATCAGTGGATGGTGTGCTTTAGGCAGATTGACAGCTGTGCCACACTGTTTCCATTTCTTAATGGTTCATTTAACTCAACTCCACAGGATTTGCTCTGGCTTGGATATTTTCTTGCCTCGATCCTTGGACTTGTGCTTTTCAACCATCTTTTCACAGAGTTCTTTGAACTGCTCTTTTGTCTTCATTTCGTGGGATAGGCCACCATACTGACTCACCACATGATGGACCTTCCATATTCAGATTCATTTATGCTACAATCAATTAAAACCCCAGACAGGCGATCTCTATTGAACTAGTACTGTGACATACAAAACCAACTGAATGCACTATTGATAATTTAGGTGTGTCATTTTTAGAGGCGAGAAAAGTACTAAAAACAAACACTCAATTAGAAGTCAAATAAATGGGCTCAAGCAAAAGTACAATATAGTTACATATAAAAAAATAAATAAAATGTGTTTTTTAGCCTCAAATACCCATGCTGTGTTTTGCAAGGTATTAGCAGAATGAATAGCAATAAAATAGATTTTATTTATCAAAAAACATATACAGTATATACTATAGTAAATGGTATACTATATTTTACATGGCAATTACATTTCAAACAAATTTAGTCTGTAAATGTTTATAAAATAAAAAAAATACATAAATTCTAAGCAAAGCACATTGCAGCCTTGCTGATTTTATTTTGTAATTCTTTTTGTAAACTTCCAGCAAAAGAGGCCCATCATCAAAGCATGTTGTAATCCCCTAAACTGGAATGAGACATACTGTAAATATATGGATGCAGACCACATATTTTCATTGATAGAAGTTGTATCAGTCAGAGTGCCAGTCAGTCATTTTCTAACCTACTTAGTCCTGAACAGGGTTGTGGGGGTCTGCATGTGCCTATCCCAGCTAGCATCGGGCAGAAGGCAGAAACAAACCCTGCATAGGGCGCCAGTTCATCACAGGGTGAACACACACCCCCCAAACACACACACTCGGGCCATTTTAGTATTCATCTAACCTGCATGTCTTTGGACTGTGGGAAGAAACCAGAGCACCCAGAGGAAACCCATGCAGACACGGGGAGAGCATGGTCTGGTCACTGGTCTTATTACAGTGAAGCAGCAGTGCTACTACTATGCCGACCTCTTTGCTAGAAATATACAATGATAATTTAAATATGAATTTAATAAGGCTGCTATATTCATCTGCATTTGTACATAAACTTAGTACAACTGTTTCCATTGGGTGGTTGTTTAAGACATATATAAAAACAGAATAAGATGATTTGCAAATCATTAAAATGCATACTTGATTTAAAATTAAAAAAGACAATATATCAAATGTTGAAAATGAAAAATGTTATTGTTTAATGAAAAATATATGTTTATTTTAAGTTTGATACCAGCAACACGTTTGAAACACGTTGGGACAGGAGCAACAAAAGAATGGAAAAGATGTGTAATGCTAAAGGAAAAACACCTATTGGAATATCGCACAACTAATTAGGGTAATTGGCATCAGGCCAGTAACATGATTGGGTGTAAAAAGAGCATCCGAGATAGGCGGAGTCTCGCAGAAGTAAAGTCTGGGATTGGTTCACTCCTCTGTGAAAGACTGCACAGTACAACAGTTTAGGAATAACGTTCCTTGGTGTTAAAGTACACAGAATCTGAGGATTTCACCCTCTACGGTACACAATATAATTAAAAGATTCTGTGATTCTTGAGAAATCTCTGTGAAGGCAAAAAACAAAATATAGGATGGCCACAATCTTTGGGCTCCCAGGCAGCACTGCATTAAAAAGAGACACGATTCTGTAGAACATGTGTTCAGGAGGAATCCAGAAACCATTGTGAATACAGTTGGTTGGCGCATCTATGAATGCAAGTTAAAACTGTACTATGCCAAAAAGAAACCAAATACAAACATGATCTGGAAACACTGCCACGGCTCATTTAAGATGGACTAAGGTGAAGTGGAAAATTGTCCTTTAGTCTGACAAATCAGAAACAGAGGATCCATCCGGCTTGTTATCAGCGCAAAGTTCAAAAGTCCACATTCATGAAGTAATGGTGGTACATTAGTGCACAAGGCATTGGTAGCTTGCACATCTGGGAAGGCAGCATTAATGCTGAAAGACACAAAGGTTTTGGAGCAACATATGCTGAAATTCAGACATCTTTGTCAGGGAAGGCCATGCTTACTTCAGTAAAGTAATGCCAAACTGTAGTAAAAATGTCTGGGTGCCAAACTAGCCTCTCTATAGTCCAGACTTGCCATCCACTGAAAACATTTGGAGAATTATGAAACAAAAAAATACGACAAAGGAGAACCAAACTTTTGAGCAGGTGAACCGTGACAAGAATTGGACAACATTTTGGTTTCAAAACTACAGGAACTGGTCTCCTCAGTTCCCAAATATTTATGAAATGTTGTTCAAATAAAAAGATGATGCCACCCAGTGGTCCCAACTTTTTTGAAACGTGTTTCAAACTGAGCCCTTCATAATCTGCAAACCCTCTCTGGAATGAGATTTAAATTTATGAAAACAAGTCAATATGATTGTATTGTTATTTGTGCAGTACAGTATACTAATTACAATTTGAAAACAATAAGGCGGCTATATCATTTAGAGTGTTATTAAAAATAGTTTGACATCTCAGCCGGTTACATTAGTAGTGCACATCACTCAAGTTACCTGCATATTTCAAAAACTAACACATGAAATAAATGACATCATGATAATGAACGCATGGCAAGCAAGTAATCAAAATCCATTCTTAATATCAACTGGTAATATAATCTGCTGTTATCATTATAAAGTATAATTTGAGAAAGCAAAGACTTCAGTAGAGAAATAAAATCGTAGTTTTGCAAATAAAGTTCATTTACAGACAAGATATTTTGAATCCTGTTGACATTAAGAAAGTACAATCTTTTTTAGAACCAGTATACAGAAGAAAATTGTAAAAACTCAAATGGGGAATTTTAACAGGTTTTTACTCCCTCTGCCCAAAGAAATCTTACTATGGCACACTGTTCAACAATGGTACAATCCTGTAGCATCCATGATTGTTTGACATTGGCTTCAACTAGACTAAAGGCAGGATACTTACTTATTTGAACTTATCACTACTTACAAATCAGAGCGCAGATTTAAGTTCTCAAGATTCTGGCCTGCTTTTGATCCCAGGGATTAATACCATAACAGTGGCAAATCAGGCTTTTAATTAAAGGGCCCTGAAGTCGTCAAATGGTCTGCCTGCTACAATAAGAGATTCCTCTTAAGTCTCGGCTTTTAAATCATGGCTAAAGACTCACTGCTTCAGTTCAACATACCCCGACTAGAGCTGCTGATCAACTGCACATACTGCATTGCTGTTGTTAGTCATTAGTACTAAAATATAAGTGATATGATGTTTATAAACTGTTACTAACCCTCCCCTCTTCTCTTCTTGGTATGCTCATATGGCACTTGGTGCCATTGGTCTAATGCTAAGTAGTTTGCCTGCCAAGTAAAAGTAATCTCAGATAAAGCAGCACTGGAATCATCGGGTAGAAGGGTCCTTTCATCACATTGACTGGCTTAGCACTGACTCAGCTATAGAATGGCCAATAAGGGAAATGCAGCTCCAGGACTCAGACTGTGCAGGGCTTGTCTGATTCTATTTCTACAATCTGGCTGTGGCTCTACAATTAGCTGGAGGACAGATATTGTTGTTTTTCACTTATGATAATTAGTTTCTGCTTTGTTTTGTGAAAGTTCTGTATTGACTGAGTTGTAATTGATTCTTGCACTTTGCCTTCAGAGTTGTTGTGGTGCTCTGCGCTTGCACTTAGTGAGGAGCACTAGGAAAAACAAAGTAGTTTGTACTGTTGTATTTCTGACAAGGCAATGATTGGCCATCATGCGCTTGAAGAGAATCACTTGTGTTCTGTTTTGTGTATTGTACTGTTTTGACACCCATTGAACACCCAACCTACCTGGAAGGTGGTCTCTCTCTGAATTGCCTTTCCCAAGATTTCTTCTTTTTTTTTTTTGCTCTACAGGCTTTTTTTTAGTTTTTGCCTCAGTTTGTGGGTTCTTCTCTACTTTGGGGTTGGGGCTGTCAAGAAACAGGGTCTGTTAAAGCCCATTGAGTCATTCCTTGTGCGATTTTGAGCTACATAAAAAATGATTTGTTGATTTTCTTGTTGTTGTGTGCTCAAAATACCAATAAACCATAGCAAATGTGTTGTGTCAATCTGTTGTGGTTACCATGTAATTTTTAAATTACCTTTACTTTTTGATTAAACCTTATATATTTTTTCTTAAGCTTCTGTACGGTTTTAATTTACCCTTGGGTACAAATAAAGAATATCTATCTATCTATCTATCTATCTATCTATCTATCTATCTATCTATCTATCTATCTATCTATCTATCTCTAGAGTCTCTAATTAATCTAACACATTTTTGAGATGTTAGTGGAACAATGAAGCATTATATAATGCATATTACATACAAGCAGCATGGTACACATTGTAAAACTGAAAAATAATAGAAACTTGTTCATTCTTTTGTACTGTGCTTTTTGTAATCTTATGAACTCTACTGTAATGATGAATTTTTCACATTTTCTCAAGCTGCATGGCCCTGGTCAAAGATGCCTCCAACTTCCTACATGTTAATTATTTAGCTGGCATTGGATGTAGAGGAGAGTTTTCACAGGTTTTGAGAAGAGGTGTGTTGGGAAAGTAGACATTCATAAACATCACTGATCATGCTTCACACATCTTTTGCATCGGAGCTGCCTGGATCTTAATCAAGCTTTATTATTTTAAATTCAATTTTACTTTGCATCTTCTAATCCATTGAGCTGCGCTGGTAAATTCTGCAAGTGCAAAAAAAGCTCTTAATTTTTACTCATATTAAAAGCATTATAGAACTATCTTAACCCAATTTGGTGCCACAGGTGTCAGACAGCATCCCAGCAGCAGTGGGAGCAAGATAGGAACAGATTCTGTCTGAGTGTCAATCAGTCGTGTGATGCACACCTTTATTCACTCCTACAGGGCCAATTTAGAGTTGTCAATCAATCTATTATGAGTACGACAGAGGAAACAGCAGTATTCAAAGAAATTCAATGTAGACTTGGGCAGAACACATAGAAAAATGCCCAAAACAGCAGTGAGTCGGAGCTGTGATGGTGCAACAATGTTGCAATGCTGCCCACAAAAAAGCATCTTGCCAAAACCAAATCTTAAGGCCGGCCTTTGCATTTCTGTCAATATAAATTTCCATAATAAAACCAAATGAATCCCTAATTAAGTCTTGCTTACAAGAGCTATTTTAATAAAGCATTGATTTCAAAACAATATCAATTAAATAAACTACTACAATGCCGAAACTAATCAGTTCTGCTCTAGATTAAAGAGATGATTTGCAACACAAATGCAGTAACACAATGGGCAAAACAAACCTTTTATTTAGAATCCAAACAAAAGTTACTGTAACCAAAGAAAGGATACAACCAGACATATAAACTTAAAGATTTTTAACATCACAGCAGATGCTGTACACATAATACTAGAATATATTTTAACAAGCACACAGCAGGTGAGAAAATGAGCCTCATGAGCCCTCTGACAAGCAGGTGTGTTTACTGTTTTACTTCTCAATGCAGAACAGGTACATTGTTGAAGCACTCACACCATTGGACAGTTCTCTAGAACAGATGTAGTGCATCTAGACACTTCTCTGTCAATCAGGTAGTCGGCTCCACTACATCTGTAAGTGTTTAAGTGCTCTGTGGTAAACACTGACCCAACCTGATCGTGAAGCACTTCTGTGGGATGACCACTACAGTTTTATATGGTTACACACTAAATTAATTATCCTCTCAATACCAGAATAGAGCATCGTCTATGCAGACAAAGCATGCATGTACAATACAAACAATACAAATATCATGGCAGATACATAACAAGCCCACACACACAGCAAAGCAGAGAGACAAAAGTGACAACTCACATGGTGTGGAGCTCCTGCAGCATTTGCTAAGTATAACCTGTTTAGGATTATCTGTGCTCAAGTCATTCACAGTGAACAAACATGGAGCATGTAAAACAGCCTGACTCTGCTTTAGTGCCTTCTCTGCAGCTAACTCTGGTGCAAGCCCAGTTCATAGCACTTGTTAGCTTCTTTTAGCAAGCTTAATGAGTCACCAGGTATGAAATTTGATGGACTGAATACTTGTGGCCACAACCAGCCAGAAGAATGTCCTATTGTGACTATCCTACTATCCTCTCCTTACAAATAATGTCTCTAGTTTTTGTCACTTCTTACTTTATTTCATCCAAACTTTCATTTGCTGACCCATCGTTTGTACTCTGGTGCGTCCCTGTGACTCATCCAGCAGGAGTCTGTCATCATACTGACAACCCAATGTCCCTGGTAAATTTTTTTCCTTGTCCCTGATATCCTAATGGAATGTTTTACCTGCTCTTCACTCACTGGTCCAGGATTTTCAGGAATAAATTCCTAATACAAGTCCAAAAAGTGAACTTTAACAATCATGTTGCAACCCAATTCCTTAAACTTAACTAAAACAATTTTCACAATTTTTTTATAATTTGGATCATAATTAATGCCTTAAACAAATCTTCTTTCAATAATATTCTTTTAACTTGTTTCTGGTTGTTAATCGCAACATTAAATTCTGCATCAGAAATCAGTTTTGTACAAGAACTTTGACAATCTGTCCAATGATTCCATTTGTTTAGCCAATAGCTGAGCTGACAAAATATCTCATCCAGATTCTTCTTAAAGGTAGTTAAGGTTTCTGCATCACCTAAATGTCCCGGTAGTTTGTTCCAGAGTCCCATAACTTTTTGCGTAAAGAAGTGCTTCCTGGCTTCAGTCCTAAATACACTTTCTACTAATTTCCATTGGTGTTCTTGAGTATTTCATTAACCCTTAAGCTGAAAGAATGTTGCTGGATCAACTTTATCAATGCCTTTGAAGATTTTAGAAACCTGGATTAGGTCCCCACGCATTCCCCTCTGTTTTAGACTAAACAGGTTTAATTCTGAGTCTGTTGGAATACGAAACACCTTAAAGTCCTGGGATGCACCTGGTTGCTGTCCTCTGGACGGCTTCAAGTTCTGCTATGTCTCTCTTGTGCCGTGGTGACCAGAACTTTACACAGTACTTCAGGTGCAGTGTTACTAGTGTATTACATACTTTGAGCATAATAACACTTATATTTATAATTTATTTTATGATATAACCTAACGATTTTATTGGCCTTTTTAATTGCTTCTGTAAATTGCTTAGTCGATGAAAATGTTGTGTCAGCATTAACCCCTAAATCTTTTTCAGAGGTTTCTTCCTGTATGATAGTTTCTCCCATTTGTATTTTTATACTGATGTCCCTTTTGCTCACATCTAGCATATTTCTACATTATACTGCATTTTCCAAGTGTCTGAGCATTTCTAAAGCTTGTTCAGCTGTTTTTGAATTATTTTTGATGCCTCCACAATGTCTGTCTTTCTTCCAGTTTTAATGTCACCTGAGAATTTCACAAGTTTCCCAACTATACCAGAGTCAATGTAATTAAAATAAATAAATAAAAAATAATGGCCCAAGGACAGATGCCCGAGGAACTCCATTAATGACACTCCACACTGAGCATTCTGCTCTTATGCTCTTATCTGTACTAATATCAGGTCCAGCAAAATGCCCTCTTTCAATTTAGCCTCAGACAATTATGGGTACTTTTAGCACAAATACATAAAACAGGCTCCATCTTTTTGTAAAGCATTGACAAACTGCTTCATTAAACCAAGCTTAATATGCAGTGGTGGTAGCAGCACTTTATCTGGATCCACCAAGCTAGATCTGATGATTCTGTTGGCACCAAGCTGTGGCATTTGTCTCGCTGGCCATTCCTTCTGAACCCAATGTCATTTTTATTTGGCTCTGCTGTCCCACAAACACAGAGAAAACCTGGGAATTTTTTATTCCTGACTGCTGACCCAGTAGGATCCTCACATATTAACTAGCAGTGCTTATTGTAGTTAATTTTCACTAGAAGATTTAAAAAATTCTCATAGGTTTCTTCCAAATGCATAGAATTGGCAACAGGTATGGGTGTGTATTTATTACCATTATAAACAATATAATAAACAACTTTTATTGGATGAGTCCATAGTCTCCATTCTCCTGCATTGCAATCTCTGGAAAGTTTCAGCACTCGGCCACTTATATCAGTTCAGCCAACCAAGGGTATGTCTTTCTTGAAAATATTAAACAACAAATTATCTGTAAAATGTTGTTGTTCAATTAAGTATAGCGTGAAAACAATACATAAAAAGAATCAACAATCTAATTAAAAAGGGCAGGCTCAGTTATAGGACACAATCTGGACACCAAGGTGGTAGTAACAAAGGAGAGAATTAAAACCGAGTGTCATTATGAACAATGCTGCACATCCTCTCTCTGACACACTAACACTTGAGGACTTTCAGCCAACAAATTATTCAACAGAAATGTGCCAAGAAATGCTACATGGATCTCCTTTATACCAACAGCAATATGCCTGCATAATCCCTCACTGGGACTGGGACAGCCAAGACCGAAGTTTTCTTTCTTTTCAATTTTCACTCTGGTCACTCTAGTGTGTATATTTATTTATTTATTAACTTCTATAAAAAGCCAGATTTCCCCCCTGGGAAAAAATAAAGTTCTATCTATTGTGAAAGACGCTAGGAACACAGACAGAGACAGACTCAAAATGTCCCAAAACACACGCGTTTACTTTTATTCTTCAGCACAATACGAAAAGCACCACAAAGTGCTCAAACTCATTGTCCTTTCTTTTACGTTCTACTCTTTTTCTTTGCTGCCTCTACTCCTCTCCCGCAAGCTCTGTCCTCTGCCTCCCGATTCCGGCTCCTTGAATGGAGTGAGGCGGCCCCTTTTATATTGCACCTGGATGTGCTCCAGGTGCACTCTGATGATTTTCCTGCTGCACTTCCCTGTGTGGCAGAAGTGCTGCATGGGCAACCAGAAGCACTCCAGGTGCACCCATATTCTGTTCCGGCAGCACTTTCTAGTGTGGCGGAAGTGCTGCAATCCAAGGCTACGGGATTGCTCAAGCGTCCCCAACGGGACTGAGCTTTCAGGCTCCAGTCCCGTGGCCCCGATGCAAATCAGTGGGGCTGCCCTCTCATGTTCTGGGGAAGATATTGCCTCTCTCCTGGTCCTTCTGCTCTCTAGACGTCCCGGTGGGTCAAGGTCCCCGGTTGCCTGTCACACTATCTATATGTCTATTTATCTTAAAGTATATTTTGTGAAGAAAGTTAGTTTTCATTTTTTAAATCAGCCCCCACCCCCAAATCACATGAAATAAAAAAAAAATTCCATGTATATCTGTGAATTGTTGTTCAAGTAGAATTTCATTCTAGTGACTGGAACTGTAAATGCTGCTGGAACACTGCAAATACTGTTTAATGAACTTGACTTGTACCTTTGTTCTGGTTACTGACCCTGTAAGACCAATCAATAGCAAAGTAATGTTACTTCTCAGTGATGCGTCTGAGAGGAAAGGTTTAGCTGCATTACCTGCATTGGTTCCTTTCAATATACAATTATGAAAGTAATATCAGGTACCTTGGAGTAAAGGGTCAAATGGAGTAATTTCAAACCTGCATCCATCTTCCCATCTGTACATAAATGTAGAACCATGTTACTGCAATCCTATATCTTGATCCTATCCCAAGACAAATTTGTACACCTTTTTTTTTTTTTAATTTTATTGATTTTATTGAAATCATAAAACATTTCAAACAAATAGATCAATTTTAAAAGAATAGGACTGAAAACAAATCAACCCCCACACCTGAGAAAGAGAGCATGGGCAGCAGAATAAAACTTAAACCTAGTAAAAATAAGTAAATAGAATTAATAAGTGAATATAGATAAATGGAGAAGAAAGAAAAATGGGGAGAGAATCTGCTTCCTCAGTGCTTTAAGAGCTTATTCTAGAATGTTATTGATTAGATCCTGCCAGGTTTTGAAAAAACTCTGCACAGATCCTCTAAGTGAGAATTTTATTTTTTCCAATATTAAATAATATATAACATCAGTTACCAACTGACTTAAAAAGGAAAAGTTAGGATTCTTCCAGTTGACCAAGATAAGTCTGCATGCCAGTAGTGTAGTAAAGGCAATTACAGTTTGTCCATCTCCATAAAAGATTCTCTATCTTAAAATGCTTCCTACACTGGTTCCATATTCTGAGTTAGTGAAGCACTATTGAGTTATTAGTATATTGGCGATAACTTGCATTTATTGGGGTGCTAAGCAAATAATATAAAGAAGTACTGCAGGATTTTATTTCTATTGCAGACCAAGCCTGTATATGTTCATCTATTTGTGTACATGTCCAAGTTTTTATAGTTTGTATGTTTGCTGCCCAGTAATAAAATTGAAAGTTAGGCAGAGCCATACCGCCTTCCGCCTTTGTAGGGTCGCTCTTTGGATACATGGATGTTTTAAATTCCGACTAAATGTGGTTATGTTTGAATGAAATTTCTTAAAAATTGATTTATTGATGTATATTGGAATGTTTTGAAATAAAAAGAGAAGCTTAGGGAGGATATTCATCTTAACAATGTTAATTCTTCCAGTTCGAGTGAGATGAAGGGTTGACCATCTATGCAAGTCTTGTTTAATCTTTTCCTTGCAGACGGTGAAATTTTGTTGATAAACAGCTTTATGTTCACTTGTGATGTTTACCCCTAGATATTTAAACTGATCTGCAATGATAAAAGGGAAGGTATCCAATCTAATATTATATGCTTGAGAATTCACTGGAAAGAGCACACTTTTAGTCAAATTAATTCTGAGACCAGAAATCTTTTGAAATTCTGTACAGTAAGTGCTGTTGGGACTGCAGGCACAGTATTTTGTGGGTCTGATATATACTGTACCATATCATCTGCATTAGGAGAAATTTTCTGTTCAAGTCCTTCTCTGATAATGCCCTTTATCTCATAAGCATTTCGACAGTGAACTGCCAGTGGCTCAGTGGCGATTGCAAAAAGTAGTGGTGACAAGGGGCATCCTTGTCTGGTACCACATTCTAGTTTAAAGTAGTCTGAATTAATGTTGTTAATACAAACTGAAGCTTCTGGATTGGTATACAGTAGTTTGATCCATGCACAAATGTTTGGGCCAAACCCAAATTTCTCCAGTGTAGTGAAAGGGTAGTTTCATTCAATCATATCAAATGCTTTTTCTGCATCCAAGGATAATAAAATCTCTGGGATGTTTGATTTTGCGGGCGAGTATATTACATTAAACAGGCGTTGAAGACTGGATGCCAAGTGTCGGCCTTTAATAAATCCAGTTTGATCTTGTGATATTACTGAAGGCAGCACTTTCTCCATCCTTCTAGCTAGGACTTTGGAGACTATCTTAACATCATTATTCAGAAGTGATATTGGTTCGTATGATGCACATTGTAATATGTCCTTATTTTGTTTAGGAAAGACGGTGATTAATGCATGACAAAACGTTTGAGGTAGAATTTTATTGTCTCTAGCTTCTGTGAATGTTGCTAATAGGAGGGGTGCTAGTTGAGTGGAGAACTTCTTATAAAATTCAGCAGAGTAGCCATCGGTGCCTGCTGCTTTACCACTCTGAAGTGACTTTATAGTATCTAATAATTCTGATAATGCCAGCGGTTTATCCAATTCCTCTACACTAAGAGTATCTATTTTGGTATTTGCAATGTATCCAGAAATGCATTAGACTGTGACTTGTCCTCTTTAAACTCAGTAGAATATAAGGATTTATAGTCGTCTTTAAATGTGTTGTCAGGGATGCCATTGGCAACAACCCGGCCGGGACGCCGTGAGGGACCGGATGTGGGTCTGCGCCCACCCTGGATCACGTTGGGCCGCCTTCCTGGTTGCTTTGGGGGCCATGGGTTAAGGGCTTGGAAGCCCCACCCTGCAGGGGCCCGTGGTCACCGCCAGGAGGCACCCCAATGCCTTGGGGACCTGTTCCCTCAGATTAGGAAGGACACCCGGAGAGCTGCCGGGAGTACAGCCGGCACTTCCGCCACGCTGGGGTGTGGCCAACGAGGGAATGCCGGGAGCCACCTGGAGCTCATCCCTGAGACTATAAAAGGGGCCATCTCCCTTCATTCAGGGCTGGAGTCAGGTGGAAGATGGACGAGGCACGAGAGAGAGTGTGGAGGCGGCCCGAAGAAAGGCATTTGTGAGGCCAGGACTGTGTGTGTTGGGGTTTGTGCACTGTATTTTGAGTCTGAGTGACTTAGTAATTGTAAATAGTGTATATAATAAAACGTGTGGTGGTGAAATCCAACACGTCCGCCTGTCTGTGTCCGAGTCGGCCCCACAGTGTGCATTATATTTTTATGCTCAATGATTGTGTCTCCGTTTGTGTTGGTGATTGCTGGGATTGCATTGCGAACTTCTTTCTTGTGGATTTGTTGAGCTAAAAGCTTATTAACTTTCTCTCCATGTTCATAGTAATGATGTCTTGATTTAAAAATTAATGCAGAGCTTGCCTTTTCCTATGAAGAGCCTCTCTTGGACACCAAGTCCTTCCTTGTCCCCACTTTGTTCAGTTTTTGCTTTTTCCATCTCCTGGTTTTTTATACATTTTTTCTGCTCTTCTTCCTTTCAAAAAAAGAACAGCTTCCAGGTAAGGACAAGAAAGTAGGAAGCCAGAAATGCAAAATTCATAAAGAAAATCTACGAGATTTGATCAGTACAGAATGTCAGTGTTTTTTTTAATTCATTGCCCGGGTGAAATTTCTGCCTTTCTAAAGTAAATAAAACAGGCCACATTCCCCTTATTTACCTACTGTGCCTACAAGTCAATACTTTTTCTGTATGCTATGAAGATCACCATGAACATTTTTATAAATAGTGTAGCCTGAGATAAAACTGATAACAGTTATAAATATGAGGTATAGCTTGTATATTGCCCTTCTGAGCCTTTTCATCAAATGGCGAACCACTTTTAGGACAGCATAAAATCCAATTTGTATTACCGAATATCATCTACTGTTAAATTCGGCTCTGTACTTGTAATATTTTTATTTTACTATTATATTGTATTGTGGATTACATGTGTTCTGTTCTGTGTATTGTATTGTATTGACCCTCTTCTTTTTGACATCCACTGCATACCCAACCCACCTGGAAAGGGGTCTCTCTTTGAACTGCCTTTCCCAAGGTTTCTTCCATTTTATCCCTACAAGGGTTTTCTGGGGGGAGTTGTTTTTTGTCTTCTTAGAAGGTCAAGGCTGAGGGGTGACAAAAGGCAGGGCCTGCTAAAGCCCATTGTGGCACTCCTTGTGTGATTTTGGACTACACAGAAATAAATTGTATTGTATTGTAATAATGACACTGGTTTTCCCAGTATAAGTGTATTTAATTTTGTTTAACTTTTTCTCCATTCCAGCTGGCTGTGTTTTTATGCATAGGGCTTTATAAACATTCCAGGTAAATCTTGTCTTGTAACAATGTGGAATAAAGATCAGAACACCATGTTGAGTTTCTAGTTAAGCCTTTGCATTGAAGCTTTCGATGTTTACTCTGACAAAGTTACATTTTATCAGGGTTATGTTTTTGTCCCTTTTTTTATTTTATCCCACTCCTTTTACTAATCAATCATTTATCAATCAGCTTGGTCTCTGTTCATTTTGATAAACGCTTAATGAATTTGCTTAAGCTGTTTTATTTTGTAAGCTAGGAATGTCTTTACAGCTTGATGAACTGTTCTAAGCTATACTGAAGTTTACTGGCCAACATCACTCAGGTTAAAAAAAAAAAAGTAAATATTCTTTAAAATGTAGTTAACCTTTTTTCTTCAAGCATGCAGGACAGCATTAATGTATGTCTCCTTGAAAATGCAATAGCAAAAATCTATGTGCAGCACAAAGTCACAAAGACGTTGGCAAGCACAGTGAATCGGACTTTCTGTGTCTTCCAATCTTTCCACAAATCCATCAGTGTGAAGCTCCTTTTCAAGCTTATTATTTTTATCTCTCAATTTAAACAGCTTCTTGCATTTATATGAAGAATATGCAGATAATCAATGTTATACATCTCTGATAATTATAACAGCAGCTCTAATTTTTTATGAGATCTTTATTTTAAATAAGATGTTAAATTGTCCGTCTTATGGTCAGAGTAGCCATTGAAAAGATATGATGATAATCATATGTAATTGTGTGAATCAGCAAAATTATACTAATAAAGTAATTAGTAAGATGAGTTGAGCTCATTTATTAATAAATGACTCAAGTGCAATTTCATTTTCCATAATCCTTTAATATGTTCTATATTGTGTAATGCATTTTTCACATGTCAGGTACATTTTTCCAATTATGATCCACAAGCAAAAAAAAGATACTGGAAAAGGTTGCACTTAAAAAAATAGAAACATAATCCTATTAATTTAATGTATGTGGTATAACATGGGCTTATAAGTGGTGTCCAGTTTTTTCTTGAAGAACAGTTTTAATATCACCCCCAATCCACATATAAAGACATGGAAATAATTCAATCATAACTCTGAAAATGAGAAAGGGATGTTGTGTAAACAACGAATATTTCTTCTGTCAAATATTTTGTTTTTTGTCTGGACATACAGTGTGAATTGTAGGACCCTATATACACAGGCGTGTCTCTTTCTAAATGATGTCTAATCAGTACACTATTCTCCAAGTGGGCTCCAATCAAGTTCTGGACACAATTTAAGGAGAACTAAAGCAAGCAGGATGCATCTGACCACAATCTGAAGTTCCACAGCCTATGAATACTCACAGAAGAGAGAGATTTCAGATTTAGATTTTTAACAAATTTGCAAATCTTTCTGAAAACAAGTTTTCATTTTGTCTTTATAGGTTACTGAGTGTAGACCGATGGGCAAAACTGGCAAATATATCCATTTAAAATTTAATGTGTAACATAATAAAGTGCATAAAGTGAAGAGAACTGAGTACTTTATAAACCCATTCTTAGGATAAAAACTGAATAGCCCTGCACTAAATGATACAGCATGGCATATTCAAAAGGTCAGTTATGAGCATCAAAAATTCCATGACTCCTATTGCTGATTTTTAAACAGCTACAAATTTCTCCTTCAAAGCAAGTGTCACAGATGTCCGGGGATACTGCCGGCCAGGACGCCTGGATAGTCCCCAACTTGGGCAATACTTCTCCTCGGCCACGAGAGGGCAGCCGCCCGGGTCTATTTGGGGGCCACAAGGACGGAGCTGAGACGCTCATGAGAGGACGTGGCCAACACCAGGGGGCGCCCGGACAGTTAGGGAATCCTGGATGGCAGCATTTCCGCCACACCAGGAAGTGCTGCCGGAAGTAATTCCAAGAAGACCCGGAGTGCTTCCAGGTGCTTTCCTGACACTTCCACCACACCAGGAGGTGACGTCAGGGGGAGCACCTGGGGCCCATCCGGGTCATAATAAAAGGGGCCGCCTCCTTCCAGTAGACGAGCCAGAGTTGGGAGGAAGGAGATGAAGCTTGTGACGAGGTGACAGGAGGTCGAGAGAGAAAGAAGAAGAAAGGAAGAGAGTTGGTGAGAGAAGGAGAGAAAGAAGAAGAAAGGAAGAAGAGTTGGTGAGAGAAGGCATTGTGGTGCAGAAAGATTTAAATAAAAAGAAGTGTGTTTTGGACATTCTGGTGTCGGTCTGTCTGTGTCTGGGGGTGCGCTTTCCACACAAGATATTTTAATAATTAATCATTACAAATATCTGTTCTGTTTAATGCATGCTGTTTTAGTGCTTTTGCACATACAATGTCTACAAAGCTTCATTTTTCTAGGTGCATTTCCATATAATGTGAAAACTACCTGTCTGTCTGTTCGTCTGCCTGCATGGAACAACTCAAGTGCCAGTGGACCGATTTTGGTAAAATTTGCCACACTTATTCTTCACAGAAATTTGGCAGGACAGGCCGATTTTTAACAGTGCAAATCTGGGATCCTGAGTTGGTTTATTGTGTGGTGGCGGCGGCAATGTGCTGTATCAGCGCATGCTCCTAACCTCTCTCCTCTCTCTCTCTCCAATTAGTTCTGTTTTGTACTGACGTTGCCTAAGATAATGTGAGAAGACATGTTAGTAGCACAAGTGACAAGCTGAGTGGACCCCTGCATGTGATTGGAAAAGTACACCTGACTGCAGCCTGCAACCCACCCCATTCATCAGACTGCCATGAGAACTGTGCAGTGTCAGCTGTGGAAATATCTGCGACTTGGATTGCATCTCAGCAACGTCCAGCCTCACCCTAAAAATACAGCACCGTTTCATTTGGAGGCTGCCATGAGAGCCCTGTCTAAAGTTAGCATCAGCTCAGAGAATGACTAAGACTGTATATGAGTGTGACCAACATCCAGCCCCATCCTGTTCTGCAGGCTGCAGCAAAGTATACTTGGAATTTCCAGTTGTGCGCCCTTGAAAGGTGTCTCAAATTTTTCGCTCATGTAGATTTTCCTAATGTTCCTGAAGCAGTAGAAGCCTGTATTTTAGATAATTGACAGAGTAAAATATTATCTGTACTGTAACTGTGTAGTTGCTTGCTTTCTGGTTTAATATTGCAGTAACAGATGTGCCTAGCAAAGACTAGCAAATGTGCCTAACAAAATTGTATGAGTTAAAACAGGCATTTGCATTTAAAAACACAGAGAAGTGACAGTAAACAGAAAATGTTACACTGAAGCAAAGTAGAAATAGTCTAAAAAGACACTCAAGTACAGTAATAAATTATTTATATGTTGATACTATTCAACATAGTCCCCAATACAAGTTAATCAGACTCTGAGAGAGGCGCATGCTTGCAAGTATAGCTTGAACAAAAATCTGCTCAGTGTTTTCATTATGCTATGATGTTTGCTGATGACATTGTGATCTGTAGCGATAGTAGGGAGCAGGTTGAGGAGACCCTGGAGAGGTGGAGATATGCTCTAGAGAGGAGAGGAATGAAGGTCAGTAGGAACAAAACAGAATACATGTGTATAAATGAGAGGGAGGTCAGTGAAATGGTGAGGATGCAAGGAGTAGAGTTGGTGAAGGAGGGTGAGTTTAAATACTTGGGATCAACAATACAGAGTAATGGAAGAGAGGTGAAAAAGAGAGTACAGGCAGGGTGGAATGGTTGGAGAACAGTGTCAGGAGTAATTTGTGACAGACGGGTATCAACAAGATTGAAAGGGCAGGTCTAGTGAGACCAGCTATGTTATATGGGCTGGAGACGGTGACACTGACCAGAAAGCAGGAGACACAGCTGGAGGTGGCAGAGTTAAAGATGCTAAGATTTGCATTGGGTGTGATGAGGATACACAGGATTAGAAATGAGTACATTAGAGCATGGGTATCGAACTCCAGTCCTGGAGGGCCGCAGTGGCTGCAGGCTTTCATTCTAACCATCTTCTTAATTAGTGACCAGTTTTTGCTGCTAATTAACTTATTTTGTCTTAATTTTAATTAACTTGACTCAGACCCCCTTAGTTGTTTCTTTTTCTTTAATTAGCAGACAAACAATAATGAGACAAAAAACTAGCTGCCACATGACCAGCTCACCTGTGCCCATCACACAATATCTGAAAATAAAGGTGAAGGTCTCAGTAAGGTTGATCTCTCAGGTTAGCAAAACATCTTGTAGGTACTCAAAAACAAGCTTAATTAACAGAATGAATGGGATTCTCATTAAAATCTAGTTGGAGTGAAATTGGTTGGAGTTTGAAACCCCAGTTTAGCTGGTCATCTGTTGGTTTGTTTCTCATTTCTGTTTGGCTGTCATTTAATGAAGAAAACAATCAATTCAGAGGACTGAATCTTTAAAAACAGGGCTATTACAATGAAGGGAGAACAAATTTAATTAGCAGTGTAAACTGGTCACTGATTAGGAGAAGGGTTAGAATGAAAACCTGCAGCTACTGCGGCCCTCCAGGACTGGTGTTCGACACCCCTGCATTAGAGGGTCAGCTCAGGCTAGACAGTTGGGAGACAAAGTCAGAGAGGTGAGATTGCGTTGGTTTGGACATGAGCAGAGGAGAGATGCTGAGTATATTGGGAGAAGGATGCTAAGGATAGAGCTGCCAGGGAAGAAGAAAAGAAGAAGGGCCTAAGCGAAGGTTTATTGATGTGGTGAGAGAGGACATGCAGGTGGTGGGTGTGACAGAGCAAGATAAAAAAGACAGGAAAATATGGAACAAGATGATCCGCTGTGACAACACCTAACAGGAGCAGCTGGAGGAAGAAGAAGATTTCCATTATGCTAAAAACAATGCATTAATTGCACATTTTAAAGAATTAGTATTTCTTTGACACTATCATTTATCAGCAACGTCCAACAATTTTACCTTGAAACTTAAAACAGATTTTATCTCTGTATCAGATATTTCTTTCAATAATGTTATTTTTAAGAAATTTGAACTAGTAGAACTGGTAATAGACTTTCCAAAGCCAACAACTAGAACTAGGACAATCAATGCCATTTTTACTTGAGTTCATATCAGCTGTTGATGAAAGCTATTGAGCCACAAGAGGCCTATTTGGGCCATATTTTTAATTACATGACATTGTAAATCATGCATTTAAAGTACGTTACAAACACATGTAATTGAATTTAGTTTTTGCTGTTTATTTTAAATATGACTCGTTGTTACAAATAAAAATGTGATAACTTATTTTTTGATGAAGTAACTAAAAAAACGAAATGGTCCAACTTTCAAATCAGTTAAGTCCTTGGACATACTTGAATGTTTCACTCTGTTTACATTTTTCTGTTTTTCTTTTAACTCTCGGCTTTAGTATACAGTACATGATAGAAAAACTCTTTAAAACTGTCCCTGTGCACAGTAGTCTTTATAAACAGCTCAATCCAGTATTCAAGGTTGTTGTGTCATTTTCACACCTTGTTCTTTCTATTTAGATTTTTTCTAATCCTTTTTGCTACAAACACATATGTACACAAATGGCACTTCAGCAGGTGATAAAAGCTGGTTTTTTTTCAGGTACTGCCATTGTGACAATTTCATGTACTGTTAGTGCCACTCTCTTACAGCACCAGGGTCCAGAGTCTAATTCCCGGATGAGACACAGTCCGGGTGGAGTTTGTACATTCTGTTAGGGATTCTGTTAGGGTCTTCTCTAGGTACTCCAGCTGCTTTCCACATTACAAACATGTGCCCACTGTACTAGGTGGGGACTCTAAACTGGAGAATGCCTTATGTGGAATAATAATTTTAGGGTAACATAGCATTCATCTTTAAGAAGTAGCATAAAGGGTTAATAAATGTCGGAAATGAGATAAAGATCAAGTGAACAACAAAATGTACACTGAAATATAAGAATTGGTTTAGGAAAAATACTAAAATGGTCAAGTAAATAAAGAATGTACCAGAAGAAAGGTTGAATACCGTAAATGCCAAAAGGGACTCTGCTCTTTTGGGCCATTGAGCAAGGCCCTTAACCTGCAACTGCTCCGTCCTGGGTATGATCTTAATCTGCATCCATTCCTGCATGTAGGCCCTCCCACCTGCAGGGAAAAACTTGGGGGTTGATGGCAGAATTGGCACTCCAGCCACCATAGAAAACCTCACACTGTTCCACTCCATCTGAAATAGTGTGGTGCTGAGGTGTCACCCGTCGCATGGCTGTACTCGGATCCTAATCTGGATCCTGAGTTGGCTTGTCGTGTGGTGGCTGTGGCAATGTACTGTATCAGCACATGCTCCCAACACAGAAGAAAGGTTGATGTAATATACAAAATGTACTAAAGGATGACTAAGAAATCAGCAAATGTCCTATAATTAACGAGAATGGACAGTTGTTATATGCACAGAAACTTCAAGGGTGGTGGCTCATCTCTAAAGGTATAAGAAGAACCAGAATATAATATAATTGATTTTTTATTTTGTATAAATCATTTGGGTGTGAACCAATGAACCAACCGCAGTAAAATGTATGCATTGATTGATACTGTGTAAAAATTCAGTAGTTTATAAAATTGTTTGTTTTCTCTGATCATTCTGACCAGGCTGTAACAGACTGCTTCTGAAGAATACTCTGTCAAAAGCATTTTGCCGAGGAGTAATTAAAGATACAATGAACATCTTTTCTCCTGCCTGGTTACTGAATTGTAATGTTAAAGGACGTTTCTTTCTTTAATAAGATGTTAAATTTTGACCACACTTGTTGTTCAGTAGTTTCAGGACAGGCTGTTCCTGAAAAGATTCTGAATTGGAGAAATCAGGTTCAGAAAATAAATGAATGAATGAAAAATAAATGATTATTTGCGACATGCGAAATATGCACTGCATAAAATATAAAGCGCTAAATAGCGCTTGATTGTGAAAGACATCTACTCTTGATTACGATCTTTTTCTGTCTTGCAGTGATATATCAAGCACTATAGTATATGTTACTAAATTACACTGCTATTACAAGATTCCATGTCTTTTAATGTGAAATGTGACATAACTGATAAAGACTTGATTATGAATCTGCTTACTGGGTACTTTGCCTAACTGTTAAAGCGTTTAGATGAATCCTGCTATCATTTTGAGCTCTTGAGTTTCCATATCTTCTTCACTTTACCCTAATGTGCACTTCCTATTATATATTTTTTTCATTACATACAGGTACTGTGTGGTCAGTGTTTAGACCAAAGTAACAGATTTTGATTTTTTTCTTCAAATTCTTCTTTAACCTGTTCTTTTGTAAAGCAAGGAACCCCTGATTTCTGGAGCTGTGAGCCTGTAGCACTAACTACTGCACCACTCTGTCAAACTAAAAAATATTAAATTGCTCAACAAAGGCAATAAATAGCAAATTATGAGAAATTACCAAAGAGTCAATAACCTCTCAGTGGTTTGAATTGTTCTTTGAAATAAGTAAAGTCAAATTTTGTCTCACTTATTGCACAGGCCGGCCTCATTGTCCTGGGCATGCTAAAGCAGTGTCTGTCAATGTAGATCATAGATTTTTGAACTGTGTGGCCATTGTCGTTTACTGCAGAGTTATGCAAGCATCTTTTTACAGCTGTGTCCACTTTCCAACAAAATCCATAATCCTCCTAGAAGAAATTGTTTTGGAGCAAAGTCAAAGCACTTACTGTATATTGTTGTTCCTAAGGCAAAATAAGTCCCAAAATGACTCAAAACTACTCACTAGAGGGGAGAAACTGTCAAACCATCACCAATCATGAAGCACAAACACAGGATCTTTATAAATAATAAGCACCAAAGAGCACAAAAGGTACAACAGAAAAGAGGTAAAGGTGATCCAAAGAAATGTCCAAAAAACAGTACAAAAAGGTTGAAATCCATAGCAATAAATGATAAACAAAGACAGAGCATCCATGGCATAACATTCAAGTACATTTGGCAATTAGCTGATATGAAAGTTGGAGATTTTTACATTTTTTATTTACATCATCCCAGGGTGACTTATTACATTTTTGTGTATTGAATAGTTTCATAACAATGAGCCATATTCAAAAGTAATAGTGATAATAAAACACAATTACATGTTTTGAAGACAACATTTACAATGGAGCACAAAAAAGTTTGTGGTGGCTCAATAGCTTTCACACTAAGCAGATTGCACTTCAAGTGATATGAAAATGGCATTGATTGATGTGTAGTAGTAGTGGAGGTAACTAATTGTTGTCCAATAGTCATGAGCGAACCCTGTTGAATTCCCTTTACCTTGAGTCTGGCGACATCATGGAAATGTCCGTGAACTTTGGCAAACTCTGCAAACTACATTGAAGCCAATGGGTATGGAGGAACTGAATTTGTTTTGAGAGGATTATTATTTGCATTGGGTGTGATGCGGACGGATAGGATTAGACATGAGGACAATAGAGTCAGCTCACATTGGACAGTTTGGAGACAAAGTCAGAGAGGTGAGATTGTGTTGGTTTGGACATGTGCAGAGGAGAGATGCTGGGTATATTGGGAGAAGGATGCTAAGGATAGAGCTGCCAGGGAAGAGGAAAGGATTTATGGATGTGGTGAGAGAGGTTGCAGGTGATGGGTGTGACAGAGCAAGATGCAGACAACAGGAAGACATGAAAACAGATGACACACTGTGGATACCCCTAATGGGAGCAACAGGAGGAAGAAGAAAATAATGGTGTAATGTCCCTGAGGGCTAGGGAAGAGTCTGTCAACTGTGCTGGACTGGTTATTGTGACCAAATATGTGACCTGAAATGTGAGATGAGTGCTAACCACTTCTGCCACCGTGCCTCAAACAACAAAAGATACAGAAGGAATGAAGACCACAAACAAAATATAACAAACAGCCACAGACAACCAATCAGTAAGTAAAATATAGATCTTTGCGCTCACAGAGCTCCAATCTTGGGGCACAAATTAGCTGTGCCATGAAGTGGTTAGTTCCATTATTTGAAGCCACGGCTCCGGGCACAGTGGGAATGTCTTTTTTGTTTTCCATGTATCTGTGCAGAGGCTTTACAGTTTCTTCTTCCATCAAGAAGAAAGAAATGCCTTGTAAATAGTAATTCATCTTTTTTTTTATTTTTAATTATTTCAGTTTATGTCCTGTGGCGGCACGTTGGCGCAGTTAGGAGACCCAGGTTCGCTTCCCGGGTCCTCCCAGTGTGGAGTTTGCATGTTCTCCCCGTGTCTGCATGGGTTTCCTCCAGGCGCTCCGGTTTCCTCCCACATTCAAAAGACATGGTGGATGATTAGGTGGATTGGCGATTCTAAATTGGCCCTAGTGTGTGCTTGGTGTGTTTGTGTGTGTCCTGCGGTGGGTTGGCACCCTGCCCGGGATTGGTTCCTGCCTTGTGCCCTGTGTTGGCTTGGATTGGCTCCAGCAGACCCCTGTGACCCTGTGTTCGGATTCAACGGGTTGGAAAATGGATGGATGGATTTATGTCCTATGTTATCTGATGAAGTGAAAGTAACGAGGAGCCCCCCTTTAAGGCTTGTTTGAAGTTTCCCCTAATTTACATGCAGTGCCAACACACAGGGATCAGTGTTATTTATCGATTTGGCAGTACTTTTAATACTGCAAGCTTTTTTCTTTGTTTTTTTAACAGAAGGTAGTTTGGAAATCTGGTGGCATTTCTCAAACATTGTGGTTTCGGGACCTTTTTAAGTTTGCTGACAACACACATACTGCAATCAAAGAACCTTGGGGGTTGATATGACCGCAAATGGAAGAAACTAGTGTGGTTAGAGACTGGATAAACTATCGCACAATGCTGTCAAGTTCTTTGGTGGAGGGGGTTAGCAAATCTCAGTAGCTGAAAGAGCATTTTTTTTTTATTCTGGCGCTTGCTACCCAGCCTTGGCCATGTTGGCAAAGATCTAATAGTAGGCATGTGTGAAAGTTCTGTGCAGGGCTGCTACAGCACTATGATATCACGCTGGTCTCACAAAGCATTGTGGGGCACTTGGAAAAAAACGTTTGCCTAAACCAACCACACCATGAATTTCCAGGAAAATATTCAGCAAACAAGGTCACCGGAAAACACAGCAGATGTCCTATTGTTCAATTTTCTTTTTCATAATATTTATGCAAGTATACCCAATAGAGAAATTTTCAATAATTTTCAATTTTAATATATCTATTAATACAAAATGACCAATACTAGTATGAAATCAATATCCATATTACCCAATGAAAATGAGCTAAATAAGTTCCCCATCTAGCTTTTAATATTAGTTAAAACAAAGTAATTTATATACATTACATAAATAACAACTTAGAAAGGAACTGTTTAATTGTATAATGGGAATACGAATGGTACTCAATGTGCAAGACGATCAGGGACTTGCTGTGATTGTCCGTTTACATCTGGGTCTGAAAGAACAGGGGCTGAGCACCAGAGATCAGGGGCCTAAGCCACTGAAGCCTCCCATCATTCCATTTTTAAACCTGTCCTATGTTTATATCGGTTAAGGCAGCTGCACCTTTCCCATGTTATTAATTTGTTCAAACACAATTTAAGTTACAAGTTGATAACATTGGGTTTTTAGTAATCTACTAATGATATTGTTCAATCAATTCAGTCTTACACATGCTTAAATCATTGGTTTTCTTTCTCCATTTATTTCCTGGGAAGTGAGACCCTGTGACAAACCCAAGACATGCTGAAGGGATTATATTTCTCAGGTGACTTTGGAATGTCTGGAATTCCCTAAGAAGACTGAGAAGTCTGGGCTCTCCTGTTTGGTCTGTGCCGCCACAACCCTCACCAGAAAAAGTGGTTTCATATGATGAGATGAGAGGAGATTATGAGAAAAACTGTCAAAGTCCTTAGTTTTAAAAGTGTACCCACATTGTTACTTTCTCATATACAAAGTACAGGGAAAGTATTGTAATTGTCCAAAGATTCAATGTCGAGATTTTGCTGAATCTAAACATTTTAGACCTCCCTGACTTTCTCGTATACAAAGTGTGGAGAAAGTATTGGAATCCTTCAAAAATTCCATTTTGAGATTTTGATGAATCTTGACGTTTTAGACCTCCCTGAGTCAGAAAATACCATTTTTGGAATTATGTCTGTGCATCTGTCTTTGTGTGTGTGTGTTCAGTTAGGTCAGCCAATACAATTATTAGGTACAAAACATAGATTTCTATCAACTTTTGGGCTATTTCTGTTAACTGGAAGTAGTGCTTTTTATTCATTCAACTGCAGTCTGATTTATTCAACTTTACTTTTATAATAATATTTCAATATATTATTAATTTGATTTGATTTGTTGTTAATGGTTCTTTAATGTACATAATATAAAAGTATAATCATTGTGTTGTGGTTTACTTACTTCAAATATCCATCCCCAGAGGGGAGACCACTCTCAATATAATTTCATGGGGTCTGGAACTGTGTTCAATCACATTCTAAATCAATTACATCCCAAAGTCTACATAGTATTCAAAAGATGTCAGTCTTATTTTCCAAATCTAAGATATCAACCCACCAAGCCAAATCAGAAACCTTTGACATTTTCAACAAACTTGCTCGGTTATCACAGTAATCAGTAGCTGCTGTATAAAATATATATATATATATATACTGTATATCACTCATAAAATAAAAGGTGGGTGCTTTTGCTTTAGATTTTAAAAAGTGTTTTTTGAATGTTGATTGATGAAAAGTGCCCACGCTTTTATTTTATTTTTTACTTTTTAGTACACTTTTTAACTTAATATAAGCGTGGATTTTAGAAAGAATTTTTTATATATAACTAGCTGAAATACCCAGCGTTGCCTGGGAAGAAAATACATTTTTTTTTAATTGTTTGAGAAAAATAAAATAAAAAAAAACACAACTTTAAAAATAAAAATAAATTAACAAACAATAAACCTGGGTTCGCTTCCCGGTTCCTCCCTGCATGGAGTTTACATGTTCTCCCCGTGTCTGCGTGGGTTTTCTGCGGTGAGCTGGCACCCTGCTAATGGTTTGTTTACTGCCTTGCGCAACAGGGTTGTGGTGCTGCTCAAAAATAAAGAATGCTGGCAGTCGCCTGGTATATACTAACTGTGTAAGCATATTTAAATTGTCAGAACTACTCTGGGCATCTCTCTGCTAGAAGGATTCATGTTGCCGAAGTGCTTGCATCGTTTGTGCATTAGCAGCTAAGCAACTGTCTTTCTTAGGAGGTTTCCTTTTGCCGGTATACTGGCCTCACTTGCGTATCCTCGGAGCTGGAGCCCTCACCTCGACTTTACATCTCACTTCCGGGCCGAACAGACACACACACTTGCACGCGTAGAACTCTATTTAATTTCAAAAGCAACAGGGGCGCGATGGCACTCAAACATAAAGAATGCTGTCAGTCGCCTCCAGTTCGCCCTCTGGTGGTCGTTCCAAGTGCCAACTGGATGATAACAGACATACAAGACCTCAAGATCACCCCCCACCCTACCCAGAAAGGGGTGGGTTACGGCAGTACTACAGTATTTTTAGTCGACCAATGAGGAACATGTGTACCAAGTTTCATGAAAATCGCCTCAGCCATTCAGATGTGATGCTGGAACATACATACACACATTGACTTGTATATATATAAAGATTTTCAACTTTTTAGTCTTGGGTTTGTTTTAGTTCTATCCATTACTAGCGCCATCTATTGGTGAAATCTTGAACTATTCTTCATATGAAGATTTCATTTCTTAATTAACATATAACATAATATAAAGCGTGGTAATAATAATAAAAAAAATAAGTACATTATTCCTTTGCTGTTCTAAATGAAGAGATCTTTAATATTCATATTTTCAAATTTATTTCAAAGACAACAAAATTGGAATACAAACAGAATGCATACAAACTGTAGCAACACATACAGTGTAACAGAGAATGAATTGTGTAATTGAATTTCAAATGCTGAACACCAACATCTATTAGTTCAATACAAATATTTGCAGAAGTAAACGTTTAAGAAAATTCTAAGTGTGTTTACTCAATAAATGTTAAGGTTTGCGGAGCTCTATAAATTTTATTATTAACATAATATCCAGGCACATGATTCAGGGTTGGTTCCTGCCTTGCTGGCTCCCAGCCATCCTGATTTGAAAAGTTAAAAAAATGATGGATGAATATAATGGTAGATACAAAAGATGGAGTTTTCTCCTATTTGCTGAGATTACTGGGATTAAAAATTAAATAAGAAAATAATTTTTATGCAATTTTTCATCTCTATATTAAGATGACCTAAAACTTTCAATTATATGCATATGTTTTGAACTGAAATTTATGCAAGAAATGAAGATTGTGTTAATAAATTATTAATAATTATGCAAGCTGTATGACCCGCTGTATATTTACTCACATACCTGTTGTAGAGAAGAGAATGAAGGCGGTGGAGGACTTCCTGCTAGAGACACATCTTGGACATGGCGCTGAGTTGGACTACACAGGAAATGTAGTTGGACTGGCAGCCCTGTTGGGATCCTCCCTGCCTTCATCCATTTGACCTAGGGTTACTCCCGGTGTGCGTTTTCGACATACCAAATGTGTACCCTGGAAACCTCCTTGTCCTCAGTCAGGTAAGTCAGATTCAGTAGTGGTGTGGGGACAAAATAGAGGAGAAGGAATAACTATTTGTAAAGAACAGGCTGTATTTGCAAAGGTAATTGGAAAAATAAAGGGTCATTTGAACCTCAGACCTTGTCTTAGTAGTTGTTATATGGATTTGGAGCATGTGACACATCATTTACATCACACTGTGTTTAGTATCAAATGATTGCTCATCATGGTCCATGTAAAATTTTATTAAATTCCTGCAGAAGGTCCTTGTCTCAGAATGTGTTAGGGCCAGGAGAGAAGACAGGCCAACGTAGCACCTGCATACTGGTACTGATTCCTCAGGACAGTTGGGACCACAGCAGCTATGTGTGGTCTGATGTAGTTCTGTTCTAAGCTCAGGAGGAGAAGCTGTAGAAGGTATGACCAGAGGGCCTCTGGAAGGTCACCTTGATCTAAAGCCAGAAGCATGGAGCCTCTCTGTTACTGCCTTAAACCCCCACTCTCACTGTCCCCCAAGAGTCAGATATACTTCAGGCCTTCAAATCATTATAGATTAATTAAGCCCCTAAACCTGAAGGAATCATTTTTACACATTGTATTGAAAGAAATGAATTATCAAATAATTATTCATCATAGTACATTGAAGAGGGTAGCTTTAGGGGATGCTGAAAGACAGCTTGACAACTTGATCATCTTTAAAATCAACTAGCCTTCTGGAATTTTTACATTTTATATAAAAAAACAAGCATATTTTGGAAAGTTCCATTAAGATAGTCTTGCGTGTCTGGTTGTATAAACCAGCCTTTCATTTACTCAGTCCTGAAATTTTGCCAGGGTACCTCTTTAATGAATGAGAGATTGTGGATAATTCACTGTAACCTAAATAAAGAATACTTCCAGTACCAAGTGTTTAATTTTCATAGTGTAGTAATCGCCCAGTAATCTCAATGCTGGTATGAAGCCATTCATTTTGGAAATATTTTATCCCCATCATCCATCCATCCATCCATTCCTACCTAAATTCATTTCATAATTTATTTATATATGGTATCTAAGGGGCTGGTGCCTATCTAAACAGTGCTGAGAGCAAAGTGGAAATCAAACATGAACACCAGTGTGTTAACAGATGCAAGGTGTTATTATTAATAGAGCAGTTACAGTTAAATTAATATGGGCATCAGTTTCAATATGTCCTTATCAATGTAGAAAAACAAATAAAAGGTTTTTGTAAAGGGTTATTTCCATAACCCATTACATGTTTTAACCTACTCTTTTAATAGACTGGTCTTCATGATCTGTATTTTGTGCATTAGAACAAAATAAATACTAAGTGCTGATTTCAATTTAAAAAGTAACATCCCAAAATTTGGGAAAAGCAGACTATATGAAAAATGTGCCCTTAACAGTTCTTGTATGTTTCGGTCTCCTGTTGTTTCTCAAGCAGAATTAGAACGGCAAAGTTAGCTCTCGATTCATCCATGGGACAATTCCTTTATGTATTGTCTGCTACAAGCTACAAAATGATCTGAATACACTGGAATAGTCTGGTGACATGCTTGGGTTGCTTGGGTTTCTTTGAGCAGGGCTCAAGCAGGATATCTGTGCCCTTCTCCTGGTAAATTCTGTCTTTAAAGGGCACTTCATGTTTTGATCTAATTCTGCATTATTTGATCTATTTGGATTTTTGGAAATTCATCTGTCAAACATATAAACTGATGGAGAAAATAAACGTTTGTTCTTAATTTCTGAAAGAATAACTAAAAAATAAGTAAAACAATAAAAACAACAGAGAAAACAGAAACTATGAATAGTAAAGATGGTCATTTTGGCGTCCTTCAGTACCTTGTGTGGCTGCTTCTTAAGTTAACCACTTCTTGAAACCAAGACAGCCAGTGAGCTTCTGAATCTGCAGTAGTGAAACGTTATCCCATTCCTGCAGAAGGGCAGAGTCAAGCCGCTTTAAGGTGTTTTCACACTCCTAAGTCTGTTTGCTTTGGTGTGAATGAGAGGATGATCCGTTACTTTCCTTCAATTTCCAGTTTGGTTGGTTGTGTTTAACAATACTAACGTTTAAGCGCATTAAACATATCAATAAGCACCATTTAATTGTGCAGAAACATTTTTTCCAGGGGAAAAAAAAATATCATTGAAAGTAAGCAAAAGTTGTATTTGTGCCTTGCTGTATTTATCAAAATCAATTTTGTTAATTTACCAATACAGCCGTGTGAGCAAAACACCTATTATTAACACCTAAAAAAGATATGAAGCAGACATAAAAATAAATTTGTTCCAGCAGCCATCACACAGCTCAATAAATCTTAGATTTAGGAATTAACTCTTATTTTCATTTTAATAATTTTGCTTTCTTCATGAAACATTTTATTTTACACAGGTGTTATTGTATGTGAATGGAATTCTACCTATGTGTGTCTGTTTTTATTCATTTGTTGTTACAAAGGACAACCAATCTCTTGTACTGCAACACAGTTTTATCTGTGGTGTTAATAAAGTAAACCAAACTAAACAAATTACTGAACTACTGGAAAACTGCTTGAACAGGATGATGTCCTGCTATGCTTAATATGAAACAGACACTAAACTTACTAAAGAAGATGAGTGCTACTGAGGGCATCTGCTGATGTTTTATGACAGTAGATGTAACAAGTAAGTTTCATTTAACTGTATGATGCTGCGTGTTTTACTGTGCAGTAGCCATTATGTGAACGCAACTTCAAGTTAGTTTATCTCAAGTCACATGTCTACTGTTGTAACATTTGTAAATATTTGGTAATAATGTCCATATTGGAATGCTTGATTAAAATTTACTACATATTTTATTTTTTTTACTACTGTCACACATTAGTGCATGGGAGACAGCTAAAAGGACCAAATGAAGGTAATTACGCGCCAGGCAAGGGGGTGGCGAAGTGCGCTAACCCTTTCTCTGTTATCCCTGCAGACCAAACACTGGAAATTCTGCCTGCTTCCGGCTACGAAGACGTCACATCCTGTTCCAGTCACCCTGACATCACTTCCAGTTCCCTGTCTTAAAAATCAGACCACTTCCTATGTTTCCTCAGTTTAATGGTGGCCTCGAATCTGTACATATCAATGCAACTATTTTTGCCTTTTGCAGCCAGGGCTCAATACACGGGTGGCTGCCCCAAACCTTCTTCTGTCTGTCAAGGATATTTATTTCACACTACATATATTTTCACCCTTAAAGATACTCATTATTAAAATATTAAAAGTTGATCAACACACACTTTATATTGTGATCAAAGGCATAATAACTCTTAACATTACATAACCATCACAAGACCCACTATTCCAATTCAGGGGCCTGTACTAGTAGCATTGGAGCGCAGAACGTACAATGAACAGGGCACCAGTCCATCACAGGGCCCAAATTCAGCACAAGTAGAAACAATTTACAATCAACATTTAAGGTAACTTGTGCATCTTTAGAAAGAAAACTGGAGCACTCAGGGAAATCTATGTATAAATCTACTGTATATATCTATCTATGCTGACAAAGAGAACGTACACTCCACTGAAGCATTGCTGTTGGATCCATATGTCAGAAGCACTAAACTCTGCCTCACTGTAATACATCTTATTGTCTAACAAGTTCTGAAAAGCTTTTTCTGTCTGACATGAAAATTTTCTTTTTTATTTCAAAAATCATCACAAGTCTGATTTTATAGCTAAACAATAAACTGGAAGTGTGGTTATTGGTGCAGAGATATAGCACAGCCTTAAATGTAAAACCGAAGGCTATGAAACGAACTTCAAGACTTCAGATTTTTATCACAGCAGATTGACATCTGCCCCCTGAGACGTAATTTTAAAATTCCCTTTAGGATTGTTGTGTCTGGTTTTGCTGAGCAGACAGTATCAAGCATGACTTTGCAGTAAGGATATCAAAATATCATATATGCCTACAAAAAAAATAATTTGAATCCATCCATTCTCTCAATGGCATATTTTGTTGTAGTCAGGAACGGATGCTTATCCTCGCAGAACTGGGTTCAAGACAGGACCCAATGCTGAATGGAAACCTAGTGTGCAGGACATTTTGCTTTTCAAAATTAGAACATTACAGAATTAGAAACATTTTTCCAAGAACACGCCATTCAGCCCAACAACTCGCTAATCGTATCCACTTTATTCTTCTAAAATAACACATTTAAAGAGTATTAGCATTTAATTAGTATGATTGCAAGGATCCCATAAAATAAATGAAAGTTGGGGCAATGTGAATTAAAATGTAATAAAAGCAAAAACCAGATGAATCACATGAATTTTTTACTGCTCCCAGCTTCCACACACATGAGCACAAGAACATTGTCCATCTAACTAAGAAAACTCCTAATAACATTTTACCCTGAATTTAAGGAGATTCTCAGTCCAAACAGCTGTAATTAAAATTGAAACAATTTGAGGGTGCTGTAGATCCCACACCAAGATTAATGTTTTCCATTTCATACTGCATCTATTTTTCTCCAGGTTTTGTAATGAGGGTCAAGAGGGCAGAAGTGAGGAAAGTGGTGGCCATGAAAGGCTAAAAGGGTTCTGGGTCTGAACAATGAGATTTCAAAGAGATGTTTTTGGCCATTCATCTTGTGAAAACTGAGATTTCCCATTGAGACTGAACAGTAAGGAGTGGGGGGTCTATTTTAAATACTCCACTCACCTTCACTATGAGACATTGATACTAACATTAAAGCCATCAGAGGATCAATTACTTAAAGAAACCAGTGTACTCTATTTATATAATTTGTAAGCATGTTCTCTAATCTCAAAGTTTTTATAACAATAAAAAGGATAATAAAGCCTTCATCTTCAATGAGATTGTCATTGTCCAAAATGAAATGGATATTGTTTTGAATACATTGACCTTTCATAAAACTTAACTTGCAAGCACTTAAAATTTGTGACCCTATTATTTAATTCACTACAATATGAGTATGAGAAAGTCAGACTTATAATACAGGGCAATTCTAATGTGATGTATTACTGTCTTAATAATGAAGCAATCCAAACAAAATAAATAAATGTATAAACAAAAGTGAGGCATGGCACTCATTTTGACTTATTTGTGGATGAACTGGATGACTGTGAGATCAGTGAAGGTTATTTCCAGCAAGATGGGGCAACCTGCCACATGTCGGCTCGCAGCATGGCACAAATTGAATCATTTTTTGGCAATTAGGTCATTTCAAAGGGGCTATGGCCACCTCATTCCCCAGACGTCATCTCCAGATTTCTTCGTTTGGGGAGCGCTGGAAGGAAAAGTGTACAAGAACATGTCTCACACACTTGAAAAATTACAGCAAAGTATTGAATAGGAAAACGCTGCCAACACCCCTACAATGCTTGCGGATGCCTTTGCCAATATGGAGAGCAGTGTCGACTATTTCCGACACCGAATGTGATTGGATTTTCTGTTGAGGTATGCCCTATATTTATTTAGTTTCTATCGCTTCATTATTATGAACACATCACATCGGCAATCTCCTGGTATAACATTAATACATTTCATTGATTTTGGTATCAATCAAAGTACAGCTTCATAATGTGGCACTTTGGGAAATGGCGAACATTACTTAGTGCATAAAATATTTTTAAAATAAAACTAAAAACACAGTTAATTAAAGAATATCCATACGATTTCTTTATTTCTTCATCTAGTTCTTTATTTTAAAAATTTGCATAGCTTATCATCCAACATTACACATTTGTTTATTTGTGGGCTGAAAATCTTTTTTTTACTTAACACTTTGTGAATTTACGATAATCCCATTGTGGGGGTCTTTAGTTTTAGAAATGTGTTATATTTAGGTTGCATTTACGTATATATTATGTATTAATAATAAGTTATTTATCTTGTCGCGCTTTTAAAACTAACAAAGCATTTAAACTTTCATCTACTGCACAGAATTTATATTTAGTTGTTTTTTTTTTTTTGACACTACACAGGTGAGCAGAAGATTAATGTAAAGACCTGGAAATGAAATGTACTAAAAATAAAGCACGGGTCAAAACCAAATAGATCAAGCTGATCTTTCATCTTGTTAAAAAGAGGAATTCAAAAATTAAAATAAAAGAACAGACTTGAAAGTCATTAACCAGAAAAAGACAGGAAATTCAATTCCAAAGTCATTTTCAGTAATCTTATATGGATTTGTTTAGCGTCTATTTCATGTTCTTTGTGTCCCTTTGGGGGGGTGGGGGGTTATAAAACATGGAAATTCCATACTTGTGGTTTATTCTGTGCAAAAACCAATTGTGTGTTATAATTGGAGGTTTTATTAATTTTTTTATGAGTTGCTGCGGACTTAAAATTATCTTGGTTTTATTTATTGGAATTTAGATACTCAGAAAATTAATTCCTGTCATTAGTTTTCTGCTACGAGCCTCAATTTAAAAGTTGAATATTATTTCACACCTTTTCCAATTCTTTTTTTTTTATTATTTAATTTTTTATATAATGTATTCCATGATCTGGTGTTGACGTCATCAACACAACCACACAAAGGTCCCCCGAGCAGTCCTAATATACCCAAGATTAGAGAAACGTAATTACTTGTTATTATTACTTTTTTAACACTAGAATCCCTGAAGCCTACGAAAAAAGTCATAATCCCGGGCCACCTTAAATTCCTTCGCACCTCTTCATCAGCGCCTTTGTTTAGCAAATGTGTCAAGCAGCACAGGCAGCAAGCAACCTGCTATCCCATGCCCCGCTGATACAGCTGAAGTAGAACAGAGGATTCTCAGAGCTCAAGTCTGTTTATCTGAGTGTAAGATGCCTTGAATTGTAGAGGGTAAATAATATATCATCATTTGGAATACATACATTTAATGTGTGTTCCGTGTCTACAACGATCTATGTTAATTTAGTATGACAGGAAATGTGAGGCAAGAAATGTTGAACACATAACCAAAACAGAAAACTTTTTCATGTTTTATTAATAATTGATAAATATCAAATAAACACATTCACAAAAGGTATAACAAAACAAGTGCGCTTTTATTCAATAATATAACTGAAGAAAAAGAAATTGGGTTAGGGTACAAAGTAGGTCTGTGTTTGTTTTGTTATACCACATCTTTATTTGAAAACAGTGGACATGGGTGTGAGTGGTGTACGTGACTGGGAATAACTGTGGATGGGAGTGGTAATTCTCTGATGTGGAGGAATAAAAGCTGACACACAAACGCTGGTTAATTGTGCCTTCTTGGTATCTTGTTCTCACTTGAATTTTTTTTTTTATTCATTTTTATTCTTGGAGTGTTCCTGCTCACACTGAATTAACATGCACCTTCTGATCCATGACGTCAAAGCTGCACTGAGAAAAAAAAGAGACATGGGTGTATATGACATTTGGAATAATCCTTTTTATGACTTTCATAGTACATTTCGGAAAACATTGAGGCACTGATGCAACATTATATTCATTCGCATACCTTTATGCGGTTGTAGTCAGCGACCATGTTTGTTTCTTTTCCCCTATTTCCCTGTTTGTTTGGTTTTTTTTTTTACTGGATGCTGAACTAAGCTCTGCTCCTTGACTTGGATTTTTGGTTTGTGATTTGGTTTTGACATCTCTCCTTATGACTTTTGGTTTTGACCATTACTTGCTTTTGACTCCATTCTTTCTTCTGATCCTTAATTACCAGTTTTTCTGATGTGATTGCATTTATATTCAGAACATTGTTAAAACAGTAAATATATTTAATGTCTTATCATGACACCATGTTGTTTTTTTTGTGGGTGTTGCCGTTTTGGGCTTAGTTTATGTACTGTGCTTGCCATGTATCCTGGAAGCGACGACTCACGATGTCACCATTTTCAGGGTTTAAATGGCAGGATCCCACACATTTCTTGGTTACCCAAGTAGTGGGTAGAATCCTAAAAGTTTGCTATTGCTTGTATTAGTTATTCAGTCTTCTTGGGTTTAAAAAATTAAGCAACAGTATTTTGACTACATGTCTTTATTTAGTGATTTAGCTGGGACAAATGGTGGCGCTGATTCACATTCTTGACCTTAGCTCATTTTGTAACATACAGTTCATCTGCAGTCTCTATTTAACATCACATTTGTGTTTCCTCAGAAGGCCTTACTGTATATGCTAAAGAAGATTCTTTATTAATTCCAAGGGGAAATTCACATACTTCAGCAGTAGCATACTGATAAAAAACAATATTAAATTAAAGAGTGATAAAAATGCAGGTATAAAAGACAATAGCTTTGTATAATGTTAACGTTTACTCCCCTGGGTGGAACTGAAGAGTCACATAGTGTGGGGGAGGAACGATCTCCTCAGTCTGTCAGTGGAGCAGGACGGTGACAGCAGTCTGTCGCTGAATCTGCTCCTCTGTCTAGAGATGATACTGTTCAGTGGATGCAGTGAATTCTTCATGATTGACAGGAGCATGCTCAGCGCCCGTTGCTCTGCCACAGATATCAAACTGTCCAGCTCTGTGCCTACAATAGAGCCTGCCTTCCTCACCAGTTTGTCCAGGCGTGAGGTGTCCGTCTTCTTTATGCTGCCTACTCAGCACACCATCGCGTAGAAGAGGGTGCTCGCCACAACTGTCTGATAGAACATCTGCAGAATCTTATTGCAGATGTTGAAAGACGCCAGCCTTCTAAGGAAGTATAGTTGGCTCTGTCCTCTCTTGCACAGAGTATAGTATTGGCAGTCCAGTCCAATTTATCATCTAGCTGCACTCCTAGGTATTTATAGGTTTGTACCCTCTGCACACAGTCATGTCTGATGATCACGGGGTCCATGAGGGGTCTGGTCCTCCAAAACTCCACCACCATCTCCTTGGTTTTGCTGGTGTTCAGTTGTTGGTGGTTTGAGTTGCACCATTTAACAAAGTCCTTGATTAGGTTCCTATACTCCTCCTCCTGCCCACTCCTGTTGCAGCCCACGATAGCAGTGTCTTCAGCGAACTTTTGCACGTGGCAGGACTCTGAGTTGTATTGGAAGTCCGATGTATATAGGCTGAACAGGATGAATTGAAGGCACTAGAGAAATCCAGAAACATAATTCTTACAGCACCACTGCCTCTGTCCAAGTGGGAGAGGGATCGGTGTAGCATATAGATGATGGCATCCTCCACTCCCACCTTCTCCTGCTATGCAAACTGCAGCGGGTCGAGGGCGTGACGGACCAGTGCCCTCAGGTAGTGAAGCAGCAGCCGCTCCATGGTCTTCATCACATGAATGCTTGTTCACTTAGAGTTTCAGTAATTTATTCATTTCTATTAAACATCGTATTCTCCTTTGATTTCAATCTGACTAAAATCAGTTTATAAACAGCTAAATTTTAAACACATGCACAAAGATGGACAGATGGATGGATGATACACTGTAGTATGTGATCCAACTACTGTGTTTCTCCGAAAATAAGACAGTTTTTTACATTAATTTTAGGTCCAAAAAATGCACTAGGGCTTATTTTCGCTGATTCGCTGACCTGATTTTTCTCGCCTAAAAAAAGGTGAAATGCAACACCCCTCCCCAGCAGGAAACAAAAGCCCACAGCCGCACGCCAACCACAAAGAACAAGAAGAAGCAAAAAACAAGGTTGATAGCTGTTCACACTCACCCACCGCAGCATGAGAGACGTGCACCCCAAAAGCCCCGGCCAGCACAGCGCTACCGGTATCACAGACTCCCTTGGGCACCCCCCCGTGTTAATTCTGGTTTAACAATCAACATGTATTCATGTTATACAAACTACCGTATGTTAACTGCTTTTACATTTATTCAAATACAATCATGTAGTTTTCTAGAATATCATCATAACTCTCCATATCTGAACCTGCAATTACTTCCTGGATTTATTTTGACTCTAATTCGTTTAGAATTAATGGCCCCAATCTCTCATGTGCAGCAGTACTGCTCTCTTTAAATGAACACTTCTTGTCCAGGTATCCTGCTGGTAGTACATTGGCAACACAACTTTCAGTGATTTTATCCCATGAATTCTTCACCCAAGTCACCACTTCTTGCAGCTTAGGCTTCACAAAATTCCCCCGCTGATTTCTATCCATTCTGTTTTCAATGTAATCATTGACTTCAAATGGTCCTTGAATGGCTTGTTTTTTGCAATGTCAAGTGTCTGGAGATAGGCTGCCATTCCTGCATGAATCATTATCTGATCTATTCTTCTCTCTTTAAATACAATGAATCTGTTCCAGACCGTACGAACTGTATGTAAATATTTTTTTTTTAAGTTTTTAAGCACAAATATAGTTACTTATACCATAAAATGCACAGCGTAACAGTAAACTAAATGTAAAAACACTAAATAACACTAAGAAAACCACAAACAACAGAAAAAACTAACATTGCAAGAGTTCGCGCTATAGCACTAAGAACCTCTTGCTAAAAACACTTTTTTTAATGAGTTTTAAGCACAGGGAAAAAAATTAACATTTGAAACATCCGTAATTTAATAACCCACCAAGTAACATTGCAACAATGCACGCTACAAACAGAAAGTGTAAACAAAAACAAGCCCGGTGCATACTTTAACTGCATTCTCTGCCTTATGCGTCCAGCCTTCTCTCTCTCGCGTGCACGTGTGTGTGTGTGTCTCTCTCTCTCTCTCTCGTGTGTGTGTGTCTCTCTCGCTCGCTCGCTTGCTGCATAGGGAGAGACTGAACACGTGTGGAAATCATCGGCGCACACAAACTGAAAGAAAAACTGGCTTGTTTGTATACTGAGTGTGGTGTCATGAACAGATGCAAAAGTTTTGCGAACTTTTTGGTTGTAAACCAATTTGTACGTGTTCTGAGATGTTCGTGAACCGAGGTTCCACTGTACTTGTAAAAGCGCCTTACCTTGTAACCAGGGCAGCTTTAATTGCTACTAGGTCTTACTTTCGGGGAAACTTATTTTTCAAATAAGTTTTGGCTACAACTGGTGATCCACTCCTTTAAGTGCTACTGTGGGCTTGGAAGGGCAGGGAAAACATGGGATCTTAATGAAAGTTGTTGGCTTAAAGGTACCTCTTCTTTTGTACATGTAGGGACAGCCTGCCCAACTAGCAAAGCTGGAATGATATTTCTTATATTACAGTGATGCCAGTACTTTGCATTGTGATGATTTGTGGACAGTAAATGTACCCATGAAGCGACTGAATGGAACTCAGTTGCCCATGTAAGAAAATGAGCAGATCAAGTGCTAACCCTTTAAGGGTTATGCTCACAGGTGCAGTTACAATAGGGGTCATTGGACTGAAAGTGATTTTAGGAGTGTGTTTCAATAAGTCTACAATTAAGAGAATAAGCTGTTGCATTACCAAAATATATTAAGTTTGAAATATATCATTCTATTCTAATTTTATTAGTCTGCATAATATTGGTTTAAACTGCTCAATGACCTCATCTACACTCTTAAAAAATACGGTTCTTTATTAGCACTTTATTGATTAGTGTGGTTCCTTGTAGAAATGCTGCTTGACAAAGAACACTTTTATTTTGGAATGGGATCTTTGAATATGAAATTGCTTTCTTGACCTTTAAAAAGGTTGCTAAAAAGTGGACAAAACAAAAATGTTTAATGTATAATAGGCTACCTAGCAGGATACTAAAAGATCAAGAAAACCTAAAGTTCACCTGCTAGTGTAATGCAGTGTGTGTGCTTTTGAAATTAGGAACATATTTGTATTTCACTAATCTGATATCTATTCATGGTTATTTATGGGATCTTGTACAGAACTAAATAAAGTTTCTTTCTGGAACCTTAATGTGCATGCTCTCACCTATTTTTAACAGTGTAAACTGGAACTTAAGCTCTAAGTCAGTTTGTGCAACTGTATATCATTTTTAGAGAATATACATTACATCTATAGTCTTAATGAGTCGCTTATCACAATGAGGATCAATTGATGTTACTCTTCCATTGGTAAATATAATGTCTTTTAATTAAAAAAGAAAGGAAAGAGAAAAGTCAGCCATAAAGTGCAGTATATACTTTGCCATGTTGATTCACTGTTTAATTGAAATATAGAGAATAAAGAAAAAAAAATATCTGGTGCTAAAACATCAGGAAGGCTCTAGAACACATCTGACAAAAGGATGCTAATATGTCCAACTTGCTAGACTGATTGAACTAGGACAATTGTAAGCAACTGCTTAAATAGATTAGATCCTAATTGTGGTATAGCGGGTCCACAGCGTTCTCAATAAGGGCCTATTTTAAATAAATAATCACCGCTCTCGCGGAGCAGGCCACAGGTTGATCTGCGGTGTCGGCGTTTTTCACCGAGTGCACAGGTGAGGAACTGCCCACATCCGTGATTGCTCCCGTGGCTAATTTGCTACAGCTTATACGGCCCCTCATTATTTAAAAGAAGCGCAAGTCGGTTAAGAAGGAAAGAAAAAGTAAAGAAAGATCAGAAACAAAGAAGGAACAGAGAGGAAAGAGAGACCAGAGGTTAGAGGGAGTGAGGAAGCAGGTCGGTGTGAGAGAGAGAGAGAGAGAGAGAGATAGAGATAGAGAGACATGCGGTGCGTGTGTGTGTGGAGAGCGAGCGAACGAGCGCTCGCGGGCAGCTGCGAGGGCCTGGGTGTTAGGCCTACACCCAGGGATTGGAGTTGTTGTTGCTCCCGCTGAGTGACCAGGTAGCGGGAGTAACCAGTGAAGGATGGCTGGCCGCGTAAGGCCGAGAAGGCTGCGCGAGTCGGGAGGCTTGGGCTTTAAACTCCCTGGCATGAGCGTCCTGGTTGTCAGGGAAGCCAAGTCTCCGAGGCTGGGATGAGTGCCAGACCAAAGCCAGGGATCGGGAGGTCTCCAGTCTCGTGCATGTGTTGAAGAGGGCAGCTGCAGAGAGTGTCTCACCTGCTGCAAAGCCTAACTGGGAGAAGCAGGTGAGATGCTAACAGAAAAGATGCACCAGGCTTGTCATTGTTGTGTTTTTAAAGACTGCTTCCTGATTGTTTTAACCTAGTTGTTTTAAGAAGATTTTTCTATTTATTATTTTTACCTCCACGTTCTTTTTATGGATTATTTATTTATTTAATGAAGATTTTGGAAAGCACTGCACTTTATTTATTGAACACTGTTTTTGTTTGACTATTTTAATAAAAGCACTATGCACTTTTTACCATCCCCTTGCTTACTTGTTGCCTTCACTGACTAGCTCACTCGGTAACATTATCGACGGTGTTGGGTTGAAGGGCTCCCGAATAGCAATGGAAGTGTGGAGCCAGAACCCGCATCGTCACACTAATGAGCATAAATACAAAACATATGTTATAAAAAATGCACAGTGGAATCCTTACAAGAGGAGGAAACGTAAAATCCAGAATTAGAAAGAGGAGTAATAAGCCAAAAATGGCAAAGAAAAAAAATAGAAAAACTAAGGATCCTACCAGTTTCCCTAATCTAGCTTTTACAGCAGAGCTGAACACTTAGAGAAATCACACCTATGCTAGTGTGCCACTAAAGAGAAAGGCAGAGAAAAATATCTAATATTATATCAATGGATAAGAGAGAAAGAAAAGTCAAAAGTGAAGTATGGTTCAAAAGCCGGAATGACAAAAAATGAAACCAAATGGCAAAACCCAAAACATAACTCAGAAGCAAAGAAAAAATAATCATGTAAAATGTCCTGATTCACAATAATATTTTCAGATTATTAAATTGTTTGTGATATACATAAGCGGAAATGAACAAAAGGCTGCCAATGTTAAGAAATATTCTGTTTTATTTGTCTTTATATTTATTCTGTCCTTTTTTGAGTTTAATTTTGTATTTTTTTGTGAAATTCAATTTATTGTTAAATATTATTTTACTAATTGATTGTTTTACACGAGGTAAGACACAAAAATAACTGGATTAGTAAAATAAATATTTATTGATGAATTACAGCATTCTAAACATTGTCACCTTCTATATACTCCCCCTACTGATCTCTACACCGCTCCATATGTATCTTCCATTGTTAGAAACAGTGCTGGAAGTATTCTTGCTTGAGGCTCTTCAACAGGCTTGCCGTTTTTGTCTTCACTTCATCCACTGAAGACTTTCGGGAACAAGTAAAAATCACAGGGAGCTAAACTGGGTTTGTGCCACTCAAAAACTTGTGTGCGAGACAAACTGTTATCACCGTACACTGTTTTTATCATTTCATAAGTTTCTGTGGCTGTTTTGTTCAATTTCATGAGAAATATGATGTTGATTCGCTGTTTGATTTTTTCACCCGACAGTATCATGGCAACTCGTGTAGTGATTGTTGTGCAAATACTGCAAATATAGGATATACTTGGCCGGCTGGCGGTTTGAGAGGGCGTGTAGGAGGAGATATAGTTCTATGATTCACATCCGGCTGACCTCCAGACAGTTTTCCAAGAAAGCCCCAAGCCCAGTCCGGTTATTTTTAAATCTCACCCCAAGCATATTTCTTTATGCTGATGTGGTGTTTGTTATTTATGTTATGTATCTCATTCCCTTTATGGGGAGTGGTTGGGGCCCTCAGGGTTATAAGCCTACAGAATCCACAGGAATAGCTAGGTTTTTCTTCTATTTTCCATTTCTCATTTTGTATTTGCAGTTTCAATTATTTTAAGTGATTTTTTAGATTTTCTGGGGTGTTAATCATTGATTTTGCATTTCATTATTTCATCATACACTGGTTTGTTTCACTTAGCTTTGCCTTGTAGGTGTAAGGTTTCTGGTCAAAGTTTTGCTTTTGTTGTTAACTTTCAATGTTTTTAAATGTAGATATATAAAATATCGGTAGTATTAAAGAACTTTGTTTTTGACATGATGGGCCAGGGATTTTATAAGATTCCCTTCTCCTTCATTACAGAATTGTGAATTTCTTTTTAAGTTTTATTCCTTCATGGCCCATTTTTGCAGGCAAAATCTTACTTTTGAATTTTGTGAAGCCAACAGATTAGAACATTTTTCCATATGTTATGTTATACTATTGGTACAATGACATTAAACAACACAACTTTCTGTATTCACATAATAGAAACAGACCACTGTTGCCAACAACTAAGAGACACCAAATTTTGGCACCCAAAACCAAAAGCACTGAACAAAACAAACAAATAAAAAAGTAAACAAAGCAATTTTAACACTTAATAATGCTATTTAAAATCAAAACATGATGCAAAAATGTCTGCTGTAAATAAAACCAAGATTCATAACATGTCTTGGTCCTCGTATCACACAGCTGTGCTAAAGGCTGTATACACCTGCAAGATATAATGACAATAACCTCAACACCACACACAACACATGAAAAGAAATGATGGTGAGACAAGTAAATGAGTGTGCAAAATGTAAAAAAAGATCTGTAATCCAAAGCAGTGAAAGTTACTTATGTAATGATTGGTAATCCACCATACATATTGTCTGTCTCAGCATCAGATTGTGATTCTCAAGTAGTCACATGCCTATTTTCTTGTATGTTAACTCCATACCTAAATATTTCCTATGTGTTTTTGCTGAGTTAATATTTTTTTAATTAATTAAGTAAAAATTAGTGCAATATTAAAATATTTTTTATTTCTGTCATCATTTATTGTTCTGTGTGAAACCGAAAAGCAAAAATCAATATTGAGGGTTGGGGTCCTGGAAGAAGTCTTATTTAATTTTGTGACCCTGGGCAAGTAAATAACACATGCTTAAATGAGGACTGGCATCATGCCACAAAGAAAAAAGGACTTTACAGATGCCAAGCTCTTTTCTTCTCAGAAGTTGGTCCAGAAGTGAACATTGACTTTTTGTGAATGCGTCATTTGAGTACAGATGAGTCCAAAAGGGGTGTGGCTTTAGCATTGTGGGAAGTGACCTCATTGGCCTTCAAGTGGCATCTCCTCCTCCATTCTAAGGGAACACATGGAATCAAAGTTAACTGTGGTTTCATACTCAGTTCATTCCCTGTGTTAGTCCAGCAGGAACGTGTAATATGCGTTCAGGGCTTGCATGGCTGACAATGGGCGTACCGTCTCTGCTTTCTGTCCAGAAACAAGTCTTCAGATCACTTATTTTAATATTCACAAAATTATGATTTTAAGTTTAATGATTTCAGTTCCACTGTAGTGCCAATTTAAATATGTTCAAAAAAACACAAAAACAGCAAAATTAGTTAACTGACTAGTTACAGACAGCAACATGCGCAAAAGGTTTACAAATGGAAGTTAAAGGGGACAAGGTGTTCCAGTTATATAAGTGCATCTTTATAAAAAATACCACTCCTAAACCTGCTATTTCCATTCAAGTCTGTAAGGAGCTGGCGCCTGTCCTGGTTGTGCTGGGCACAAGGAATCAAACCAAACACAGCCAATTTAATCATCATTGCCTAACCTTTAACCTGCCCACCATTAACCTGACCTGCATGTGTTGGGAGATGTGGGAGTAAAACCCACACAGATGAAGAGAGGACATAAGATTCAAACTCAGTATCTGTTAGGCAGAAACTCATGCATAAATATATTCATGATTTTTTTTTCATTAAAATATAGAACTAAATGAATAAGAAAGTTTCACAAAGAATAAAAAATGTAAAAATTAGTTTGAAAGACAAGAGTAAATTAATAGCAAGTAATTTATAGAAAAATTATATCTGCTGTTTCCAAATATAGAGGTTTGTTTTGTTCAACAGGCACTCAGGAGGCTTACCTGACCTGAAAACATTACTACAGGAAATCAACCCAGGGATCTAAAACTGCAAGCTTGCATTTTCCAGTTTGGATCCTCATCTACATTGCCTGCCTAAGATAATTCCTCAAATGCTAATTTCAGAAAAAGATGGACTGATTAAAAAGTTCTGGGATTTTTGAGCTACACTGCAAATAATGAATGTCAGTCTAAGCAAGCAGAATGAAGAACTGCAAGTGAGAACCAAGCTACAGTGATCTGGACTAATGCTATATTTAAAAAGATAAAAAATACAAATTGAGGATAATTCTTTACAACATATGAACAATTAGTTTTATTTACTGTAATAATAATACGTATTACTAATTTTAATACATAATAATGATCTCCCAGTTGGGGTGCAACCTGAATGTCATGTAATTGCTAGTAATTTACCCTTCTTTCTTATTCAACCATTTTATTATTTTTAATTAATATTTATTGGTTGCAACTATAAATTTAGTATAATTATCTCTTTTAACTCTGACATTTACAGAAAATAATTATGAATGTAACCTGTTAATTTTAAAATGCTTTATCTAGTGCTCCAACTGTAGGAAAAAATTTGAAACATCTCCATAAAATCATGTTTCTGACATTTCAACTTTTAAATGGCCTTTCTTTTGTATTTTTTTCAGGAGTTATTCTCTTCTCTTTCCAGGCCATGTTTTTAAAGGTCTCTTCTTTGTCAACAATACAATCTTTCACGTCATTGATATTTTTCAGATTTTTAAATTGTATATTGTGGTCAAGGCCAGATTAAGGAGGTTGAGGTCCCCTGGGCTAGATGCATTTTCAGACCCAACCTACACAACCTACCTACCTCAACTTCAAGGTCTCAGAGACACACAGAGTAAAGTAAAAGAGTACCACAGAGTCTTAGCTTTATAGGAATGGCAACAATCTGAAACACAGAAAGGAATATGGACTCTCTGAAATTATGAGAAACAAAGTATTTTGTATCAAAACTTATATCTTTAATCAGCGACTGCTGCAAAAGTGATAAGTAACCAAGTCACTGTTATAAACCAGTTTTTGAAAGGTCAACTACAGAACCCTATTGCAAATGCCTATGAAAGCAGAAATATCAAATTCTGAATAGGCCATTCTGTATATTAACACAGACAAATGGCTACTTTTCAAAATTCTACTTTTCTGGATTTCTTTGCAGCAAAATCAATGATCAGATCATTAAAGTCCAGTTTCCAAAACAGACCACTGTAAGTTGACATCTGTGCTTATTCTTCATTAGTCTGAGCTTGGAGAGACTGCTCACCACCAGTTGCAATTGTGACAAGCAATGAATGTCAGGTAAAGCCCAAAAGCATGTGTATATTTTGGAAGATGTCCTACAATTTTTTTCTCTAAGATATTGTAAAACATTGGCATGAATGAGATACCTTAAGTGCTTATGAATTCCCTGAATTGGTTACCCTCTATCTGTCATTCTCTCTCTCTCTCGCTCTCTCTATCCACCTTCACTCCTCCAAGCAAACTTCATCCTCCTGCTCCTGACTCTTCCTCCTCGAGTTGTGGCAAGCAGCTCCTTTTAAGTAATTTCTGGAAGTACTTCCAGTGTCCCAGAGGCTTGGCCTAGGAGCACTTCCAAGTAAGGAAGGAGCCCCATGAAATAGGACTCGCTAGTCCCTGAAGCATCCCCTGGTGGCACCCATTGAACCCAACAGAGCTAAGCCAAAGAACTCCAATTCCCATGATGCCCTGTGGGAATCTGCAGTGCTACTGCAACCCAGGGGGGGCTGCCATCTAGGTTTCCGAGGCAGACAATGCCTTGTACGTGTCGTCTCCCGTTGTCCTTCCACACTGAGGTCATCCCGACTGTCCCTCACAATATATACGAGGGACGTTCAAAAAGTTCCCGCACTTTTATATTTTCGTTGGAAATGGTGAAGGCATAAGGAGTGGTAATTGGTCGAATCTGAGAGTGTCATGTGACTACTTCTGTCTGGCAAGCCGGCTGCCCTTCCAGTTTAGTATAAAAGTTGTCACCCTGTGGTGAAGATGGCTGCAAGACTTTTTTGGGGTAGAATGTGTGCCGGGAGCACAAATTCATCTCTAGATGTGTGCTCAGTATGGGGATAAAGTTCTCTCTCATAGAGTCGTCTATGAGTGGATTGAAATGTTAAAAAATGGCCATACTAGTGTGACGGATGCATTGAGCTCCAGTCATCCAGCTACATGTGAAGATGATGTAAAAGCAGCAGTGCATCACTGGCTATGCGCTCAACCAAAAACATTTTTTGCTGATGGCATTAAAAAGTTGGTAGGACACTGGGAAAATTGCACCACAAAGGAAGGTGACTATGCAGAAAAGTGATTTAAAAGTTCTAGGATTTTTAAGTCACACTGCAAGTAATTTGTTGAAAACTCTTAATAAACAGAGTTAAAACAAAGTGCGGAAACTGTTTGAACATCCCTCGTATATAAAATACAATACATATACAATATGTAAGATATTGCATCAGACAAAAATTTCAGACAACTGAAAAGTTTCCACAGTCTGATTGATTGTTAATTAACTTGCTTTTGGCTAGGCATAAAACCTATGAGTCCCACGCCTCCATTTCACATATTCTTACAAGCATACACACTTCACTTCATCTTGGGTATGATGTTAATCTGCATTCAGCCCTGCAAGCGGGTCCTCCAACTTGCAGTGAAACTTGGGGGTTGGTAGCAGGAATGGCACTCCAGCCACCATAAAAAAAAACACCTCACACTGTTCCAGTGTGGTGCTGAGGTGTCACCCATTGCTCTGCTACACTAAAGTCCCAATCTGCGTAATTCGTCATGTAGTGGGTGTGGCAACACGCTCTCAGCGCATTCTCTCAACATACACACACATTTTATCAAAGCTTAAACATATACTGTACATTCCAATAAACAATGCTACAATTTTATATTTATTTTCCCAGAATTCCTGTCTATGTCTATTTTGCATACACCCCAAATTGCATAACCCTAAATTTGACAGTCTTTGAAATCTGCCTCATGAATATTAATGATCTGATGAGCTCATTTCTACCTGCTTGCTATTTCAGTTACAGAACATTTCACACATGAACTCTGAGCCCACAAGCTAAGAGCCATTATCTAAATAATCCTAAAATAAAAACTGACTGAAGTAAAACACACAAATTAAATAATGCACAATTTTCTAACAGCATTGCACTAGTTCTACTATCAAACAACCTGAAATAAAAAAGTAAAATAAAAAAACAAAGCATGTTTTTGAAAGGTTATTCAAACACCCGGATTAGACTCTTAAGAAGGAAAGTTTGGTCAAGTATACACACTGTATGGTTGTCATTCTTTTCACCGCATGTTCATTTTTGAGCCATCGCTCTCCAACACCAACTGCAAATCACATTTCTTTTGTATCATGAAAACAGTTGGGAGGTATTATGTCTCCTTCCCTTTTTTATTAATAATACACCTCATCGCCCCCTGTATGCTTTTAGGCATTTCTGCGAGCCATACAGTGAAAACACTGAATACAAATGTCATTACTTGAAAGTGGAGTAATATTTCTAGTTTGTTTTTTCTAATAAATGAGCACAGTTAGCTTTTTGACAGATTTAAAATTACTCTCCAATCTTAATTTCACAAAACGATCATTTGTAATCATTTCAGACCCAAGTTTTCTGCTCGAGAATAACAATATATCAGATCAGTCATATTCCATAAATACGTTTTATAAAC